>NC_052323.1:32288027-32443027 GCF_016432855.1 Salvelinus namaycush | reverse complement strand
CACACACACAATCACATGTACATATCAGAATAAACAGTGTAAGCAATAGGAGTGGAGGTATTTATTGAGGATTGAAGGACATTAGGGACATGCGGTAGGCATAGCATACTTTGGTAAATATAGTCTAGCCACAGTGGTAAGGGCCAGGAGCTTCTAGGGGGTCGTGCCGTGGGGTGGGGGTGGAGGGGGCTGTGTTACCCCTGGGAACAGATAAAGGGACAGGGTGGGGGTGGGGGTGGAAGGGGCTGTGTTACCACTGGGAACAGATAAAGGGACGGGGTGGGGGTGGAAGGGGCTGTGTTACCCCTGGGAACAGATAAAGGGATAGGGTTGGGGTGGAGGGAGCTGTGTTGCCCCTGGGAACAGATAAAGGGACGGGTGTTTGTTTTATTTTGGTCTACTCCACAGAAACCCAGAGGAATATCTGTAGAGCATCCCAGATGTTTGGCATTTAAGTGATCTGGAGTTATCACAGCACAGCTTTACTGGGAAGAGCAAGTACCAAGGGATACTTCTCTCTATCCTCCTCCTATACTTTTCTCACTGCTCTGGACTTTACAAGCAAACACAGGGATCCCTCCTGGCAGCGTTAAAACAACATGCCCATCACTTTGACTTTCACACAGTAAAGTGATAGATACTGTAACAATAGATAGCGATATATAGTGAAGAAAGAGCTATAGATAGCAATAGATAGCGATATATAGTGAAGAAAGAGAAATAGAAAGCAATAGATAGTGATATATAGTGAAGAAAGAGCTATAGATAGCAATAGATAACAATATATAGTGAAGAAAGAGATAGAGATAGATAGTAATTGATAGCGATATATAGTGAAGAAAGAGAAAGAGATAGATAGCAATAGATAGATATATCTAGTGAAGACAGAGATGGATAGCAATAGATAGTGATATATAGTGAGGAAAGAGATAGAGATAGATAGCAATAGATAGTGATATATAGTGAAGAAAGAGATAGAGATAGATAGCAATAGATAGTGATATATAGTGAAGAAAGAGATAGAGATAGATAGTGATATATAGTGGAGAAAGAGATAGAGATAGATAGCAATAGATAGTGATATATAGGGAAGAAAGAGATAGAGATAGAAGTAGATAGCGATAAATAGGGAAGAAAGAGATAGAGATAGATAGCGATGAGTCACATGAAAGAGCAATGAGCCACTCCCAGCAGGACAGAGCAGAGGTAGGCATGGTGGAATGATTGCGCTTTAGAATCATCTGGACAGAAAGTTTAATCCAATATGAGGTTACCCATCTAGCACATAACATTCTGAGATCCATATGTTATTTTGCATACAACCTTCCCACAACTTTCTGGAAATGGTGCAGGGTGGTTGCTTGGTGCAGGATAGTTGCTCTGCACATTTAAGGAGCTTGTCACGTTCCTGACCTGTTTTCCATTGTTTTTGTATGTGTTGAGTTGGTCAGGGCGTGAGTTGGGGTGGGCATTCTATGTTATGTGTTTCTATGTTGGGTTAAATGTGTTGCCTGATATGGTTCTCAATTAGAGGCAGGTGTTTGACGTTTCCTCTGATTGAGAACCATATTAAGGTAGGCTGTTCTCACTGTTTGTTTGTGGGTGATTGTCTTCCGTGTTTGTGTTCGTCACCACACGGGACTGTTTCGTTTGTTTAGTCTGTTCCTGTTCGTGCGTTCTTCGTGTTATGTAAGTTCTCATGTTCAGGTCTGTTTAACGTCGTTTGTTGTTTTGTAGTTTGTTCAAGTGTATTTTCGTCTTCGTTATTATTATTAAAATCATCATGTCTACATACCTCGCTGCGTGTTGGTCCGATCCATGCTCCTCCTCGTCTGAGGAGGAGAACGACGTCGACAGCCGTTACAGAACTTGACAAAAAATATATATTTTCTTGGTATTTCATTACTTTAACAGAACGTTTCCTAAAAGTTCAAACATGGTTACATTTAATTAAAATTGTGTTAATTCTGGGAATGTTCTTCAACTGGTATGACATTGGGAATGTTCTCAAATAGTTCAGAGCATGTTAATTAAGAAACAAGAAACTTCTATGGGAATTTCTGTACTTCAGCATAATGTTTCCTACAGGCTAGCTCCATCCTGGTGGCACAGTGAACTCATTCCATGGATAAAGAACAGAAGATTATAGGTTTGAGTCTAACTAATGCAGTGTCACAATAAAAAAGAAATGTGTTTGCATAATTAATGCCTAAGGAAATGATATTCCATGTGTCTTCTCTGTGCTTGGAGTTAAAAAAAAGTTAACCGGTATGATTTTATTTTCGAACCCTTTAACATTGTGTGTTTAAAAAGGTACAGCTTTCTGAGTTGTACCATTGATCTATTTCCTCTGCATCTGTTGGTACCAACCATGAGTCTGTGTGATTAACGGGGACTGAGTTAGAGCTGTGTTTGTGAGACAAGGGCGGATCCCAAAGGGGCCAGGTCTTTTTACAAAAACATCTATAGAGTCCGAATGGTTTTTGCTACAAACTATTTAAAGCTATCTATGAAAAGTGGATACTCTCACAAACACGCACATGTAACATGTTTTGACGCTTAAAAGCTACACAAGAGTTGTTCTACATAGAAGATCATAGGGAATCCCAGGACATAGTGTCTGTAATACTGTGATTTTTTTATCTTTATTTAACTAGGTAAGTCAGTTAAGAACAAATTCTTATTTTCAATGACAGCCTAGGAACAGTGGGTTAACTGCCTTGTTCAGGGGCAGAAAGACAGATTTGTACCTTGTCAGCTCAGGGATTCGATCTTGCAATCTTTCGGTTACTAGTCCAATGCTCTAACCACTCTGCTACGCTGCCACTCACATAGCCCACATAAGCTCACATAGTTGTTGTCACAAACTTCAAACTCCACACAGTTGTCACTGACTAGTTGGATATTCATTTCCCACTGAGCAAACAATTTCTGTACTTACAGCATGGTCAAATGGTTTTGGGTTCTACTTGTTGCCCTGGTTGTCCTAAAAAGACGATGGTAATCCACTTCAATGTGAGGCTAAATATAAGGGCAAGACAAGCAGATAAATAAAAATCTGATAAATGAAAAGTACATTTTTGCTGGGGTCTCAGAACCAATACGGTTAACCCAAAACAAGATAGTTATTAAAAGTCTTATTGAAAACATTCAGTGAAAGTTTTAAGGAAGTTATTCCAAAACCTCCAAATAACCTATAATTTCTGTTTTCAGAGTGTTAATAAAACCTTCCAGAGGAACATTAAAGGAACCAGCATAAAATGTTCTCAGAACCTTCCTGCAACCTAAAAAGAAACATTTCCAGAACAGGCAAAATTTTCACTTCTGTTCTCAGAATATTTAGAAAATGTCAGGAAACATATGGCTTTGTTCCCACAACCAATGTGAAACCAAAAACATACAGTTGAAGTCGGAAGTTTACATACACTTAGGTTGGAGTCATTAAAACTCATTTTTCAACCACTCCACAAATTTCTTGTTAACAAACTATAGTTTTGGCAAGTCGGTTAGGACATCTACTTTGTGCATGACAAAAGTAATTTTCCCAACAATTGTTTACAGACAGATTATTTCACTTATTATTCACTGTATCACAATTCCAGTGGGTCAGAAGTTTACATACACTAAGTTGACTGTGCCTTTAAACAGCTTGGAAAATTCCAGAAAATGATGTCATGGCTTTAGAAGCTTCTGATAGGCTAATTGACATCATTTGAGACAATTGGAGGTGTACCTGTGGATGTATTTCAAGGCCTACCTTCAAACTCAGTGCCTCTTTGCTTGGCATCATGGGAAAATCAAAAGAAATCAGCCAAGAACCCAGGAATTTTTTTTGTAGACCTCCACAAGTCTGGTTCATTCTTGAGAGCAATTTCCAAACGCCTGAAGGTACCACGTTCATCTGTACAAACAATAGTATGCAAGTATTAACACCATGGGACCATGCAGCCATCATACCGCTCAGGAAGCAGACACGTTCTGTCTCCTAGAGATGAACGTACTTCGGTGCGAAAAGTGCAAATCAATCCCAGAACAACAGCAAAGGACCTTGTGAAGATGCTGGAGGAAACAGGTACAAAAGTATCTATATCCACAGTAAAACGAGTCCTATATCAACATAACCTGAATGGCCGCTCAGCAAGGAAGAAGCCACTTCTCCAAAACCGCCATAAAAAAGAAAAACTACAGTTTGCAACTGCACATGGGGACAAAGATCGTACTTTTTGGAAAAATGTCCTCTGGCCATAATGACCATTGTTATGTTTGGAGGAAAAAGGGGGAGGTTTGCAAGCTAAAGAACACTATCCCCACCGTGAAGCACGGGGGTGGCAGCATCATGTTGTGGGGGTGCTTTGCTGCAGGAGGGATTGGTGCACTTCACAAAATAGATGGCATCATGAGGTGGGAAAATTATGTGAATATATTGAAGCATCATCTCAATACATCAGTCAGGAAGTTAAAGCTTGGTCACATATGGGCCTTTCAAATGGACATGACCCCAAGCATACTTCCAAAATTGTGGCAAAATGGCTTAAGGACGACAAAGTCAAGGTGTTGGAGTGGCCATCACAAAGCCCTGACCTCAATCCTATAGAACATGTGTGGGCAGAACTGAAAATGCGTGTGCGAGCAAGGAGGCCTACAAACCTGACTTAGTTACAGCAGCTCTGTCAGGAGGAATGGGCCAAAATTCACCCAACTTATTGTGGGAAGCTTGTGGAAGGCTACCCGAAACGTTTGACCCAAGTTAAACAATTTAAAGGCAATGCCACCAAATACTAATTGAGTGTATGTAAACTTCTGACCCACTGGGAATGTGATGAAATAAATAAAAGCTGGAATAAATAATTCTCTCTACTATTATTCTGACATTTTACATTCTTAAAATAAAGTGGTGATCTTAACTTTTGTCAAGAATTGTGAAAAACTGAGTTTAAATGTATTTGGCTAAGGTGTATGTAAACTTCCGACTTCAACTGTGCGTTCCAAGGAACCAAATGTGCTAGCTGGGTACCGTCTCATTTTGGGAACTGAAATGGGTGTAGGAGAATGATCGCTTATCATGTCATCATACACACATATAATTTAGCACACACACACACACACACACACACACACACACACACACACACACACACACACACACACACACACACACACACACACACAAACAAAACACAGAAACATAAAAGCCAGTACAACAGAGCCCTCTTATCTCTTGACACTGGCAGTAATTGATTTTGTGCATGAGGCCATTTGCACGATTAGGGGAAGAATTCAAAAAGCTTCACGGACAGTTGAGCAGACTCTGTCTTCTGGCTCCTGTTTGATTTGTTTCTGACTCTATGCTCGCCAGCCTCTCTGATTTTCAGTGATTAGTGTGTTAGTCAGATTATACAAGATCTACTGTTTCATCATTATGCTCATGCAGAGAACAGATCTCAATACAATACAGGGATCTGTTGGGATCTGTTAGGATCTGTTAGGATCCCAGGACTACATCATCACACTACTGTCCCGGGATGGATCCACAAGGAAAGTCGATTTCTGTGATGCAAATGTCACGTTCCATAAGGGACCAATGTGAATCTACATACTGTATAGAATAATTTCAGAACAACAAAGTGTCACATCAAAGAGCTTTTAAATAATCATGCATTTCCTAATGTTGGCTGTCAGCCCCTTCGCCGTTCGTACTGGCGACCCATGGTTAGATCAGTGATTTTAAATTATGCTTGAACCAACCAGATACATTTCAAATTTTTGCTCTGACGTGACTGGCCCCAGGATAATCTCTATGAACCCAAACAAAGCTGTTCATCTAATACCAAACCATCCATCATTGTGTGTGTGTGTGTGTGTGTGTGTGTGTGTGTGTGTGTGTGTGTGTGTGTGTGTGTGTGTGTGTGTGTGTGTGTGTGTGTGTGTGTGTGTGTGTGTGTGTGTGTGTGTGTGTGTGTGTGTGTGTGTGTGTGTGTGTGTGTGTGTGTGTGTGTGTGTGCGTGTGACATGATATATTGACAGGGCAGAGACTTTTTCTACCAAGCTCATTCCTGCGGTGGTATTTGAAGTAAATGACTCTACACCCTGTTGTATAATATGTCACCTAATGAATGTTCAGTCAGAACCAATCATGCTGGCACCGGAGGTTTAGAGACTCTACCTCTATGGTCATAGACAGTCTGCAACAATGGCTTTTCTGGTTTTACCTCAGTGGGAATAAATTGTTACAAGGACATTACATGACATGCTATAGCCAGAGTTGGATCTGTGATGTGGTACAGAGCCTCCCTTTGCATGCACAAACACGAACACATCCACTTTCTCTCCCTCCCTTGGAAACAGCTGTTGTTGGAGCTGAACCAGAACACCAGCTTACTGGGTCTTCTTAGTTTGAGCACAATGGTGCAGGGGAGGTAGGGAGAGGGAGTGGGGAGGGAGAGGGGAAGGAGAGAGGGAAGGAAGGGGGAGGGAGAGAGGGAGAGAGGGAAGGATATAGGGATAGATAGAAGGGTAGGGAGGAATAGAGGGAGGGAAGATGAGAGGAGGGAGAGAGAGAGGGAGGGAGGGGGGAAAGGAGAGAGCGAGAGGGGAGGGAGAGAGGGGAGAGGGAGGGAAGGGGGGAGGGAGTCGTACGACTGGCAATTCACCCTGCACTAAGGATGCCTGCTATTAAAATACAATTAATGTGCTCATGCTAGTCTGGGTAAATTGACCCGGTGACCCTGGCCCTTGTTATTCCTATCTTTAGAAGGCCAGAATAAACTGGTGACCCTGGCACGTATTATTCCTATCTTTAGAAGGCCAGAATAAACTGGTGACCCTGGCACGTATTATTCCTATCTTTAGAAGGCCAGAATAAACTGGTGACCCTGGCCCTTGTTATTCCTCCTGTTAGAAGGCCAGAATAAACTGGTGACCCTGGCCCTTGTTATTCCTCCCGTTAGAAGGCCAGAATAAACTGGTGACCCTGGCCCTTGTTATTCCTATCTTTAGAAGGCCAGAATAAACTGGTGACCCTGGCCCTTGTTATTCCTCCCGTTAGAAGGCCAGAATAAACTGGTGACCCTGGCCCTTGTTATTCCTATCTTTAAAAGGCCAGAATAAACTGGTGACCCTGGCCCTTGTTATTCCTACCATGACAAGACCAGAATAAACTGGTGGTTAATATACCACAGAGCGGCTGCTGGGAGGTACAGAGGGAGAGTGGAATAGGGAAGATCGAAAGTGAAGAACAAGAAGATAACAATCAGAAAGAGGATTACATTAGATTAACATTATTGTCCCACCAGGGGGATATTCATTTGGTCATGTGCTTATTAAAAAGACAAAAGACATTAAACAGAAAAACACAGAAAGGTACACTATAAAATTCAGATGAATAGTGCAATAGGCTACCTATTAACCAATCAAGAGTCTTTGTGTCCATTATACAGCCTGATGGCTGCTGGTATTAAAGAGTCCTTGTATCTATTAGTCCTCTGCTTCTTTTGAATAACTATTTTCCTCTACTCAAGCTGCTTAAGGATGAAGTGGGTGGATATTTGATGTCAGAGAGGGTACTGGTGTCAACCTTTCAGTAATCTCCCGTGGGCATGTTCTGCACAGCTGACCAAATGACGTGAGATTTTACTTCTGGGTTAATAGAGATGACCCTTTCCGTGTTGTCATGGTGACACAGGGGAGAGTCTGATGTCCAGGGCAGGGCTAACTGCCCATGGTGGCCTGATGTTGTAACATAGAAATCGTTCATAATTACCTTGAGATTAGAGAGCACATGACCACAGCAACATCCCCAAATAACCTCTAGAAATCCTCAAACTCTGCAAGCTCACGGAAACTCCACCACAATGCTAAGATGGGAAATGAACCAAGGACAGAGTGAAAACCATTTGCACTACATACACCCACAGTGATGTACAGAATGATGGCCTATGTCTGAAATGGTGCTCTATTCCCTAGAGAGTGAGTTACATTTGACCAGGGCCAATAGGGATCTGGTCAAAAGTAGTGCACTATACAGGGAAAAGGGTGCCATTTCAGATGTAGCCCTCCAGACTTATATGCATGCATCAACTGAGCCATGAAGAGTACAGCCTTTTTCTGAGCAGAAGAAAACCATGCAATGCCTGAAAATAGGAAAATGTTCTGATTTATCTGTGTAGGTTAGAGTGCATTGCCTTCAGAGAGTTCACTCCCAAACGGTCACTGTCTCTGCAGTGCAGCTCTGCACTTATGAAAGCAGAGCCCAGCTACCCACCCACGTTCTCCTCATCTGTCTCGCTGATGCTGACTTATACAGGGGGTTGGGGGTCTGCAATCCACACCTACCTACCCACTGTCCTCCTCCTCCTCATCTGTCTCACTGATGCTGACTAATACAGGGGGTTGGGGGTCTGCAATCCACACCTATGCCATCTGGACCTGCTAGTGTGTTGCCTTTTGGTAAAGATTATGTTTCATTGTTACCATCTCTGTGAAAATGGATAAGGTAGATGTGCAGCTAATACCTGCAGTTGGTGCTCAATCGCGTAGTGATAATTAGGGCCCTGAGTTTTTCCTAGTCAGGTCACATGCTCAGGAAAATCTATGGGCACTAGGAATACCATGTAATAACCTGACCTCCTTTTCTCTTTTGGGTGCAATGTGAGACTGTGGGTGCATCCCAAATCGTACCCGACTGTCTAAAAAGTGCACTGCTTTTGACTAGAGTCCTATGGGCACAACATAGGGAATAGGGTGCCATTTGGGATGCATATTGTGACACGAAGAACAAAGCCTTCTTTTTATTATTATTATTAAGAACAAGGCCATTTATGAGTTGCAGTATGTAACAGGCAGTGTGCCAGGGACTAGGATTAGAGCTACCATGACACCATTATGCCACTTCCTTCCCCTGTCATGTGATGTGTATTACTCTGCCACAGGTACCAGATACATACCAGGCCAGAGTGTGGAGTTTGGCACAGGTACCAGATACATAGCAGGCCAGAGTGTGGAGGCTGGCACAGGTACCAGATACATAGCAGGCCAGAGTGTGGAGGCTGGCACAGGTAGCAGATACATACCAGCCCAGAGTGTGGAGTTTGGCACAGGTACCAGATACATAGCGGGCCAGAGTGTGGAAGCTGGCACAGGTACCAGATAATACCAGGCCAGAGTGTGGAGGCTGGCACAGCAGTACCAGATACATACCAGGCCAGAGTGTGGAGGCTGGCACAGCAGTACCAGAAACATACCAGGCCAGAGTGTGGAGGCTGGCACAGCAGTACCAGATACATACCAGGCCAGAGTGTGGAGGCTGGCACAGCAGTACCAGATACATACCAGGCCAGAGTGTGGAGGCTGGCACAGGTACCAGATAATACCAGGCCAGAGTGTGGAGGCTGGCACAGCAGTACCAGATACATACCAGGCCAGAGTGTGGAGGCTGGCACAGCAGTACCAGATACATACCAGGCCAGAGTGTGGAGGCTGGCACAGCAGTACCAGAAACATACCAGGCCAGATTGTGGAGGCTGGCACAGCAGTACCTCTGCTCCCCGTAGGCAGCCTGCCAGCCACCATAAAATGCCTTGTCACTGTTCACAATGTTAGCCTTTCATAAAAATACAGTTCACTTCCTTATAGTCAAATATCCCACAAGCACACACCCTTTCTCAAGAAATGTGTAATCTGACTATAATCTCAATCGAATTGCATTCAATTATTGCATTCAGTTAGATTGGTGTCTGGTAGACTGCAACTAGAAGGTGATTACTCTAGGGAATGTAAGGGAACTTGGTGTTTAATATTGTATAACATGGCTAATACTGTTTGATTGGACAAGTCTGCAAAGTTCTTAGTTCATTGTGTAGCGACCTATTGCATAAGCAGCATCCACCTAACTTTGGACTATAAGGTTCTATCTGCAGAAAGAGGATTCTGAGATAATTGGCTTTAATGTTCCGAACCCTCATTGGTTTGAAAGGTGTCAGCAATTTTTATCTTGTATTCTTTTGAACTTAACAACATGAATTGGGGTATTTAGGGAGAGAACATTGAACAGAACAAAGCTATGTTAATAATTACATTTTGAAAAAAATGCTTATGGAACATATAATCCCAAACTCTGGATATCATAATGTTAAGGGTTTCTGTCACTTTCATCTGGCGTCGCTGTAACGTCTTCCATGTCACTATAACTTATCTAGCTTCCCCTACCTAGAGTCAACAAGACCTTGGCCTGCCCTGAGAATGTGTGGCCAGCAGCCAAGCTGGTATATGTCACTGAGGGTGTGTGTGTGTGTGTGTGAGTGTGTGTGTGTGTGTGTGTGTGTGTGTGTGTGTGTGTGTGTGTGTGTGTGTGTGTGTGTGTGTGTGTGTGTGTGTGTGTGTGTGTGTGTGTGTGTGTGTCCTGGCTCTGTCATTAGATGTCCGGGAGATGGGGGTACAGGGGGGGGGAATAAGGACAGCAGGGTAGCCTGGCACCAGAACCACAACCCAAACCAGACCCAACCCAGAGAGCAGGGTAGCCTGGCACCAGAAACATGATCCAACCAAGATCCAACCCAGATAGCTGGGCAGCCTGGCACCAGAACCATGATCCAACCCAGACCCAACCCAGACAGCAGGGCAGCCTGGCACCAGGACCACAACCCAGACCCAACCCAGACAACATCAGAACCATGATAAAACCCAGACCCAACCCAGACAGAAGTATGCCAACCCCCCCTGCCCTCTCTTGCTCTGCACGGTGAGCTGCCAGACCAGCAGTGACTGTGATTGTTTTAATTAATTATCTTATCAGAGCATTAGCTAAGGGACAGGGGAGCTGGTCCAAAATAGGGGAGGGTTGTGTGTTTTTTGGCGGGCATGGGGGAGGATAATGTGTTTTTTTATTGGTCACATGGGAGGGTAATGTATTTTTTTTTATTGTGCACGGGAGGGTAATGTGTTTTTTTATGGTGCACGGGAGGGTAATGTGTTTTCTATTGTGCACGGGAGGGTAATGTGTTTTTTATTGTGCACATGGGAGGGTAATGTGTTTTTAAATTTTTTCTTTTTTTTACTTCTCTAATTACGTTGGTAACCAGTTTATAATAGCAATTAGGCACCTCGGGGGTTTGTGATATATGGCCAATATACCACGGCTAAGGGCTGTGTCCAGGCACTCTGCGTTGTGTCGTGCTTAAGAACAGCCCTTAGCCGTGGTATACTGGCCATATACCACACCTCCTCGAGCCTTATTGCTTAAGTCTACCAGTCTACTCTCTACAATATAGTATAGCAGTCTACTCTCTATAATATAGTATACCAGTCTACTCTCTATAATATAGTATACCAGTCTACTCTCTATAATGTAGTCTAGCAGTCTACTCTCTATAATATAGTCTAGCAGTCTACTCTCTATAATGTAGTCTAGCAGTCTACTCTCTATAATATAGTCTAGCAGTCTACTCTCTATAATGTAGTCTAGCAGTCTACTCTCTATAATATAGTATACCAGTCTACTCTCTATAATGTAGTCTAGCAGTCTACTCTCTATAATATAGTCTAGCAGTCTACTCTCTATAATGTAATCTAGCAGTCTACTCTCTATAATATAGTCTAGCAGTCTACTCTCTATAATGTAGTCTACCAGTCTACTGTCTATCACATCCACGCTCAAAGTTGCCGGTCTACTAATCACCAGTCATGGCAACTCATCCTGATGCACACCTGGCAACCTTCATTATGCACACCTACGCCTCATTAGGCACACCTGGACTTCATCACCTCCCTGATTACTTCCCCTTTATATACCACTCTGTTGTTATCACCCACCAGGCAATATTGTTTATGTTTATATGCTTTTTTTGTTTTGTATCATTCAATGTTCTTTGTCATTAAACTCACTAACTGCACTTGCTCCCTGACTCCCTGCGTCCACGTTACAGAATATTGCCTCCTCCCTGAACATAACATCATACCCGTTCTCCTCTGCGTTTACAGTTCGAGCTCTGGATAACCAATCACTGGCACAGTCACACACATCACAGCACCACTCACCATCACTGTGGGACCCCTGCCCCAAGGAAGCCTCCTCTTCCTCATCATCTCCTGACCGAGGATGGAGATTATGGCCTTGGCACCCGGATGCCATAAGACCTGCTTTCCATTACCTTGTGGTTCCACGTCGGTTGAGAGTCCTGTGGTTGCCCTCCAGGCCGACATCCCGGAGGTTTACCAGGATCTCTGGGAGATTTTCTCCAAGACTCGTGCCACCTGTCTCCCTTCTCATCGCCCCTGGGACTATGCCATCGACCTGCTAACAGACTCTGCACCGCCGCATCTACCCCGTCGGGGGCTGAAACCAAGGCTATGGAGGAGTATATCCAGGAGACTCTCCAACAGGGTTACATCCACCCATCCACCTCCCCTGCGTAGGCTGGTTTCTTCTTTGTGGCCAAGAAGGAGGGGGGATTTGTCTGTGTATTGACTAGAGGTCTCAATGCCATCACCACCAAGTACCGCTACCCCCTCCCGTTGGTGCAGGCCGCCATTGAACAGCTCTGCGGGGCCCCGTTTTTTACCAAGCTGGACATGCGGAGTGCCTACAATCTGATCCGCATCCGGGAGGGGGATGAATGGAAGACTTCAGCACGGTGTCGGGGCACTACGAGTACTTGGTGATACCTTGTGGTTTAGCCAATGCTCGGTGTTCCAGGCATTGGTGAACGGGGTGTTTCTGGGACATGCTTGGGTGCCAGGTGGTCGTGTAAATCGATGACATCCTGATCTACTCGGCCACCTTGGAGGAGCGCATCGCCCACGTCCGGGTAGTCCTGGGACGCCACCTGGAGAACCCTGGACGTGAAACCGGAGAAGTGCCAGTTCCATCAGGTCGCCGTCTCCTTCTTGGGATATTGGATCAGCCCGCAGGTAGTGGTTATGGAGGAAAGGAAGGTAGATGCGGTCAGGTCATGGCCAGTCCCAACCACCATTAAGGGGCTACAACGGTTTTAGGGGTTTGACAACTTTTTCCGCCGCTTCATCAGGAACTTCAGCTCCATCGCCTCTCCTCTCACCTCACTCCTCAGAGGTGGTCCCTGTAAGTTGGCGTGGAATCCTGCAGCTGATGAGGCCTTCCGCCTGCTTCAGGGGCTTTTCACCTCCGCCCCGATGCTGAAACACCCAGACCCTACACTGCCCTTCGTGGTGGAGGTGGATGCCTCAGAAGTGGGTGTGGGGGCCGTCCTGTCACAACGCCAAGGTAATCCACAAAAACTGTATCCATGTGCATACTACTCTAAAAAAGCTGTCTCCTGCAGAGAGGAACTATGACATGGGTGATCGGGAGCTCCTGGAGGTGTAGTTAGCATTAGAGGAGTGGAGACACTGATCCGTTTCTCATCCTCACCGACCATCGGAACTTCGAGTACAAACGGACAGCGAGGCAGCTGAACCCGCGACAAGCAAGGTGGGCCCTTTTCTTTACTAGATTCAACTTCACCT
This sequence comes from Salvelinus namaycush, assembly GCF_016432855.1. Lineage (NCBI taxonomy): Eukaryota > Metazoa > Chordata > Actinopteri > Salmoniformes > Salmonidae > Salvelinus > Salvelinus namaycush. The sequence goes on along the minus strand of NC_052323.1, from coordinate 32,429,551 downwards.
TGTCATACCGCCCAGGTTCAAAGAACATCAAAGCCGATGCCCTGTCCCATTGTTATCACCCACCAGGCAATACTGATTATGTTTCCATGTTTAGATGCTTTTCTTGTTTTGTATCGTTCAATGTTCTTCGTCATTAAAATCACTAGCTGCGCTTTCTTCCTGACTCCCTGCATCTACATTACACTGTCTATAATATAGTCTGCCAGTCTACTGTCTATAATATATTCTACAACTGGTAGAATACAAGTTTACTGTCTATAATATAGTCTACTGTTTATGAATATAATCTACCAGTCTACCCTGCTCTCTATCCATAGTGACAGTAGTGGTAGGTGGATCATTTATCCAGATCTGCAATAGGTTCACTAGAAATCATACCATAAAATCATTCAAATCTGCACCAATGTTCAATATAAATCCACAAGATAGAGTAATAGTTGATAAGCAGCGTAGAGGCCAAGTGTGTCACTGCCTATGAAAGAACAGTGAAGACACTGTTTAGGGACAATACAATTATCCTCCCTACGCAAGCCTACAACACCACAATGCAATCCATAACAGCATTATTGTTTTCAAGTGAGTACTATTCTACTCTAGCCTGTAAACTGCAGTGAAAATGTTATTTGAATAATGGCGCAAAACCGTTGTTTGAATGTTTAATTCTATTCATTCCATTAGGATCAGTTGTGGGTGTACTCTGGACAGATTATAGGAAGGCACAGTAGCAGCCCGGTCTGGCTGTATTTCTACTTCTGATACTGTTGCCGATCATCATTCTCCCAAGTCGTCCTATATAGTGTGTCCATAGGCCTATGCTACCAACATGACCAGTTATTCAGGAGAGTTTAAAAACCTCTGAAGGATCGGATCCTTTTTTTCCAATTTTCACCTAAAATGACATACCCAAATCTAACTGCCTGGAGCTCAGGACCTGAAGCAATGATATGCATATTTTTCATACAATTTGAAAAGAAACACTTTGAAGTTTGTGGAAATTTTAAATTAATGTAGGAGAAAATAACACATTAGATCTGGTAAAAGATAATACAAAGAAAAAAACGTGTTTTTTGTATTTTTTTGTACCATCGTCTTTGAAATGCAAGAGAAAGGCCATAATGTATTCTTCCAGCCCAGGCGTAATTTAGATTTTGGCCACTAGATGGCAGCAGTGTATGTTCAAAGTTTTAAACTGATCCAATGAACCATTGCATTTCTGTTCAAGACAGCCCAAATGTGCTTAATTGGTTTATGAATACATTTTCAAGTTCATAACTGTGTACTCTCCTCAAACAATAGCATGGTATTGTTTCACTATAATAGCTACTGTAAATTGGACAGTGCAGTTAGATTAACAAGCTTTCTGCCAATATCAGATATGTCTATGTCCTGGGAAATGTTCTTGTTACTTACAACCTCATGCTAATCACATTAGCCCACGTTAGCTCAACTGTCCCGTGGGGGACCCACCGATCCTGTAGAGCAGGGGTGGGCTACTCCAGTCCTTGAGGGCCTGATTGGTGTCACTCTGTTTCTCCATCCCTAGCAAACACAGCTGATTAATCAAATTGCATTCTAAACTGAAGATCATGATTTGGTGATTATTGGAGTCAGGTGTGTTAGCTGGGGTCTGGGCAAAACTGTGACACCAATCAGGCCCTCGATGACTGGAATTGCCCACCTCTGCTGTAGAGGTTAACACCCGTTCTGCCTCCTTTCCGAGCGGTTATTCCTCACCTTGAACCTAACACTTCAATATAACCAACATTTTTGTCATTTAACTTTTAAAATGTGTACCTTTTGTGTGGCATAAACACAACTTGTCACAATGTTTTAATTTAATTAGGCTACTTCAAAAGTCTCGTATAGGCTACCTGTGCATGTTCATTCATTCCACTCTAATATAATTCCTGCATCCAAACTGCACAAAGACCATTCAATTAATGGAAAGAGACATCTGTTACAAAACACCAAAAAGTTGAATGAGCTTCAGAGATTGGCCAACCAAGCCTTCAATACTTAGTAGGGAGGGATCTATTTTCTGTTTGTCGAGATTGACGTACTCTACTTGATGGTGGTGTTGAAAACGCAAACCATGATGATAAGCGCTCAAAGTCTGTAATCGGTATGCAGTTATGTGTTGCTTACTGGTTGTGTGTGGTGCATTGCCATAGAAACCTGGTGGTGGAAAATTCTTTGCATATATTTTATAGAATTTAAATATAGCATCAATGTTGAAAATCCAATTTCCCCCTAGCTGATCTTTGTCTGCAGTCAGAGGATTTATTGTATGTAAGATTAATCCCTTGCTAGAGTTAAATAGAGATCATTAAGGAGCTGTACAAATTGTAAAAATGAAGTAAGCATAAACTCTGTCATAAATCCTCACATTTGTGTACTGGGACAGATAGAACAAGGACATACAGTATAACCTATTTCCATACTATACTGTACTATTCTCTACATGGATCGAATATGAATTATATACCACAAGGACAGAGCACCAGTTGGACTGTGTATTGTAGTATTAGAACCAAACAGCTGGACTGTGTATTGTAGTATTAGAACCAAACAGCTGGACTGTGTATTGTTTTATTAGAACCAAACAGCGTATTGTTTTATTAGAACCAAACAGCCGGACTGTGTATTGTTTAATTAGAACCAAACAGCTGGACTGTGTATTGTTTTATTAGAACCAAACAGCTGGACTGTGTATTGTTTAATTAGAACCAAACAGCTGGACTGTGTATTGTTTTATTAGAACCAAACAGCTGGACTGTGTATTGTTTAATTAGAACCAAACAGCCGGACTGTGTATTGTTTTATTAGAACCAAACAGCCGGACTGTGTATTGTTTAATTAGAACCAAACAGCTGGACTGTGTATTGTTTAATTAGAACCAAACAGCGTATTGTTTTATTAGAACCAAACAGCTGGACTGTGTATTGTTTAATTAGAACCAAACAGCTGGACTGTGTATTGTTTAATTAGAACCAAACAGCGTATTGTTTTATTAGAACCAAACAGCTGGACTGTGTATTGTTTTATTAGAACCAAACAGCTGGACTGTGTATTGTTTTATTAGAACCAAACAGCTGGACTGTGTATTGTTTAATTAGAACCAAACAGCTGGACTGTGTATTGTTTAATTAGAACCAAACAGCGTATTGTTTTATTAGAACCAAACAGCTGGACTGTGTATTGTTTAATTAGAACCAAACAGCGTATTGTTTTATTAGAACCAAACAGCTGGACTGTGTATTGTTTTATTAGAACCAAACAGCTGGACTGTGTATTGTTTTATTAGAACCAAACAGCCGGACTGTGTATTGTTTTATTAGAACCAAACAGCTGGACTGTGTATTGTTTTATTAGAACCAAACAGCTGGACTGTGTATTGTTTAATTAGAACCAAACAGCTGGTTCTGTGTATTGTTTCATTAGAACCAAACAACTGGACTGTGTATTGCTTAATTAGAACCAAACAGCTGGACTGTGTATTGTTTCATTAGAACCAAACAGCTGGACTATGTATTGTAGTATTAGAACCAAACAGCCGGACTGTGTATTGTTAAATTAGAACCAAACAGCTGGACTGGTTTTTACAATGTCACCAAATGACTTGGATCATCTCAGACATGGTAACTGTTTAATCCAGGCTTGAGAGAGATGGACGGAGGTTTTTTCCTCTTTATTCCTTTAGTAATCCTCCAGGGCTGTAGGATGTCAGGGGTCAGCCAGCAGGTTCCTACAGCCCAGCAAGAAAAGCATCTGTCAGCAGCCGTATTTTCTCTCTCAAGGACAACTGCAACTGGAGGAAGGTTAGTTCCACATGAGCGGCTAGTTCCAACATTCCAGGAGTGTCGCTCCATATCTAAGAGTCAGCTGCCTGGTAGAGGGTGGAGGGGAGAGCGACCTCCAGGCATCATTTACATTTTAACACAGCAGCACGACAGCATGGAGGGAAGCACGCTGCATGACTTTACTACACTTGAAGGAGACTGGGAGGGGAAATGAATGCTGCTCCACTCCCTATCCCTAACCAAAAACCCAGCAGAAGCAGATCTAGGATCACTACTATATCCCATGGGGGCTGGTGGCATAGTTGGTGGAAGGGTTGTGGGTTCCTCCTTACAGTCAATAGGGGAATCTCCCTAGCCCCATCCCCTTGCTACTGGTAGCCGTACAATCGATGGCCACTATAATAGGATACTGGTGGTGGTGATAAGCTCCCATCTAATTACATGGCAAGGCCATTTCAAGGCCACTAACCCAGTTATACAATGAATACTCCCCACTTGAGATCAATATACATTCCCAAGGAGCAGCCCAGAGGTTAGAATAAGGAAACACTGTGGAAATGGAGTAACACTGGTAGAAACACACACTTTGATGGTATATTGTGCATTAGTACACCTGAGATTGTGAGTTTGACACATTTTGTCCTCCTGAGATTGTGAGTTTGACACATTTAGCACCTCCTGAGATTGTGAGTTTGACACATTTAGTCCTCCTGAGATTGTGAGTTTGACACATTTAGTCCTCCTGAGATTGTGAGTTTGACACATTTAGTCCTCCTGAGATTGTGAGTTTGACACATTTAGTCCTCCTGAGATTGTGAGTTTGACACATTTTGTCCTCCTGAGATTGTGAGTTTGACACATTTAGTCCTCCTGAGATTGTGAGTTTGACACATTTAGCACCTCCTGAGATTGTGAGTTTGACACATTTAGCACCTCCTGAGATTGTGAGTTTGACACATTTAGCACCTCCTGAGATTGTGAGTTTGACACATTTAGTCCTCCTGAGATTGTGAGTTTGACACATTTAGCACCTCCTGAGATTGTGAGTTTGACACATTTAGTCCTCCTGAGATTGTGAGTTTGACACATTTAGTCCTCCTGAGATTGTGAGTTTGACACATTTAGCACCTCCTGAGATTGTGAGTTTGACACATTTAGTCCTCCTGAGATTGTGAGTTTGACACATTTAGTCCTCCTGAGATTGTGAGTTTGACACATTTAGTCCTCCTGAGATTGTGAGTTTGACACATTTAGCACCTCCTGAGATTGTGAGTTTGACACATTTAGTCCTCCTGAGATTGTGAGTTTGACACATTTAGTCCTCCTGAGATTGTGAGTTTGACACATTTAGTCCTCCTGAGATTGTGAGTTTGACACATTTAGTCCTCCTGAGATTGTGAGTTTGACACATTTAGCACCTCCTGAGATTGTGAGTTTGACACATTTAGCACCTCCTGAGATTGTGAGTTTGACACATTTAGTCCTCCTGAGATTGTGAGTTTGACACATTTAGTCCTCCTGAGATTGTGAGTTTGACACATGTAGTCCTCCTGAGATTGTGAGTTTGACACATTTAGTCCTCCTGAGATTGTGAGTTTGACACATTTAGCACCTCCTGAGATTGTGAGTTTGACACATTTAGCACCTCCTGAGATTGTGAGTTTGACACATTTAGCACCTCCTGAGATTGTGAGTTCGACACATTTAACCCTCCTGAAATTGTGAGTTTGTTAGAGAATGTGAAGCGGCATTTCAACCAATACTGTCTCACTGCTAAGGAACAGAGCGCCTTATCCAACATCCAAGTCTTCCTGGCTGGCAGTAGTTTTCCTATCAAACACCACTACGTCTAGGACTCTAGGTCAATGCATTACTTCAGGAACATTTGGATCAAAGGAATTTAAAACAAGAGCGCTGCATTCTCACTGAGTAAACAGTGGGCCACGCCTCCCTGAGCGCCACGCCCCCTCAGTCCCCCTCCAACACCAGCCTTCTGTTTTCTTAACGATGTGTAACGGTTAAGTTTGGCTTTTCTTGTTTAACGAAAAACAAAAAGGTCCTCCCACCACTTTTAACCCTTTCCAGGTGTGGTGGGCTGGGGCCTTGGTCTGAGGGGGCTGTGAGAGGACCAGGGGGCCCCTGTTGGGTCACGGTACCGACCCTCTCTGCAGGCTGTGCTCAAGGAGGACAGGGATTCCTGTGAGGGCTCAGGGCCCTGGGGCCTGAACCTGGCAGTGTGGACAGTAATTTACCTAGCAGGGACTAGGCCTCTCCATTACTTCCCTTTACTGTCCTCTCTGATCCCAGCCCTCATCTGGCAAGCACTCTGTTGTATACAGAACTCAATTGACCCAAGCTTTCACACACACCCACACACATCATTCCATGCAAGCGGTATTTGTTTAACGTTTAAACACAGTGTAGTGCATGTTAGTGAGGCTCTGCCTACCTACAGTTAGACACAGGATCTGGAATATACCGCTCCGGCCATCTCCCTTCACTAAGAGAGAGAGAGAGAGAGAGAGAGAGAGAGAGAGAGAGAGAGAGAGAGAGAGAGAGAGAGAGAGAGAGAGAGAGAGAGAGAGAGAGAGAGAGAGAGAGAGAGAGAGAGAGAGAGAGAGAGAGAGAGAGAGAGAGAGAGAGAGAGAGAGAGAGAGAGAGAGAGAGAGAGAGAGAGAGAGAGAGAGAGAGAGAGAGAGAGAGAGAGAGAGAGAGAGAGAGAGAGAGAGAGAGAGAGAGAGAGAGAGAGAGAGAGAGAGACTATAGCCTAGAGGTTGGTGCAAGGTTAGAGATAAGAATAGATTTTGGGTTCTGAATGATTTAGTAGCCCTGTGCACTCCAGAATATTAGTCCAGAAGAAGAGAAACACACAACTGCTGTTCGGCACACACGTTGCATGTTTACACACACACACATGAAACACACACGTAAGAGAGACAGGGAGCAATTCAACCACAGACAGCTGACCTGACTGGAGTGCCGCCAGAGTCCTGGAGACCTGACAACAGCATGTAGTATTTCAGGTTACCCATAACAGGAGGCAGAACACAGTGTCCCTGTATCAGTTTAGTCGCAGTCATCCAGGCAGAACATGTTGTGCACCCGTCGTCCTCTGCCTTTGACCTTGGGTCTTATTGGGTACATGACACCTGTCAGTCAAAGGGACCACTGGGAGGGTCTCTGGCAGTAATGCCGACCAATCCAGACCCGTAATGTTAACACACATGTCCTTCACATCAGTCACTTCCACTTACTCAGGAAACCAAAGGGCATTTGCAACCTCCTTGCCTCTTGCCTATTGACAGTACATAATACAAGCAGTTCAAAGCTAGCTACAGAAAAAACTTACCAGGGTACAAAGACTGCACATTTATGCAACACTTTGTCATGACAACAGGCTTGTGGACATATTTATCTGCACTACCTGGAACTGTCATCCAATCATCCACAGGCACATAGAACACAAATCCTGTACACACGCCGTCAATTCAGACGTCAATTCAACATCTATTCCGTGTTGGTTCATCGTCATTTCATTGAAATGAGGTAGAATTCAACCAGTGTGTGCCCAGTGGGTAGCTACGGTGGACAGGGCTCGTTCACACACACACTCACTGCCTTCCTCCTATTTCTCCATGGCCTGCACACACACACAATAAGTCATTTTACTAGACCATGACCCTTCATGTTTTCCAGGCTGGCTTAAACTGCATGTGTGAATTACTAATAACTCAGAAATGACATAAAGTCCTGTGGTTGAGTTGTGATTCATACTTGAGTCTCTCTCTGTCTCTCTCTGCAGTAGGCAGAGCATAGCTGTACAGACTGAGTCACAGTGTAAAAAGCAGAACCGCTCCAACCCCAAATCTGGATGATTAATGAGGGCACTAAGGAGCCCTCCTCAAAATGACTGCATTGAAAAATGCATCCAGTACCAACTTTCCACCTGCGTCCCATAGCACAACATGTTGCGTAGCGTTCCTCATGAGAGGCAGTCTGATGTATGATTGAGCAGATGGGCTGCCAGCTCAGGGGACTGCGGTCGTCACATCAATAGCTGTGGCAGAAAACCGCCCATGGTAAACATACAGGAGCACAAACAAATGAGGTGAGGCTCCCCAAACTTAGTTTGTATGCTAACTAGACCTACAGACTTAACTCAGGTGGTATACAAGCAGGAAAGAGTTAGTAAAGCATCATTGAGTGGCTAATAGTAAACTACTCTCCTTTTCTTCGACTTTGATCCTTTGGTGTCAGTCTTATCTCAAGGACTTAATCTTTGACAAATTTTGTTCGAAGGATTACAAGTAGTTGGTTTATCTGGCCTAACAACATCCGCCTCCGCCCACCATGTTAATGGTTTGCCTTTCACCAGAGTGCAACCGAAAGCAACTCAACTGCTCACACTGACTACCATTGGCATGAAGGGCGTGCAAAAGTCGAACAGGTCACACAGAGTGAGGAGAGAGAGACAAGGCAAAACAGTACGGGCTTAAACATTAACTCTCATTTTTATGGTTTACACATTTCCAAGGAAATTGCCTCTTGCCTGAAATTGTTCAGTGGTGATAACGTCAGGCTTGCTGTGTGCTGTGGGGGTTTACAGCAGTAAAAATCACACTGCCCTCTGGAACATGCCAAATGTTTCATAGCATGAGAGATGAGATGCTATCTGGTTTCATGACAGAATAGACTCTCTCAGTGTGGGATTATACTGGTCGTCAGCTGGACAGGATAGGCCTACAGGTACACCAGTCAGGAAGGCAGGCAGGTAGCCAGGCAGGCAGGATAAACATCTGCATATTAGTGTTTACCACTGGTTGAAATATGTAATAACGGTGGTGGGTATGAGAGGTTAGGTGATCATTGTATCGTTGCACGCAGTAGGTTTGGTTTAATAAGCGCCAAGGTGTATCCTTTTAACCCTCACCTAGTCATTCATCAGCGTGAGTGTGACAGAGTAAGCAAGGCAAGTCTACTTGCTTAGGCAAGTTGTTTTGATTCCTTTCAACGTGACGAGGGAGGTGTCCGTGGTGTCTAACATTAGGATGTTATGGGATATGTGTGTCTCAGTGGAGATGGTTATGGTTGATTGCTCGGTGGAGGGGACCTGTGAGTGCGGCCGGCCAGTCATCCATCATGCAGGTCCAGAGGACAGCCCGCTCCATCTCCTGGGATTAAGAGCTCAGAGCTAATGAGCGCTTCCCAGTTACTTCTCTCAAACAGGACAGCACAGCGTAAGGGCACAGAGTAGGGACCCTAGAGAGGGGATGTCACCTCAATCATAACTGCTCAGAACATTTACTCACCAGCACTGAACCAGGAGCCAACAACACTGCAGCAATAACAACCCCAGTTGAACTAGGCATTATTAGTTTAGGTCAGCATTAGCTCAAGTCATTAGTCCCTCATCACTTCCCATAACATGAAGAACAGATGTGAATACCCTATTCACCAGAGGGTGTAATTTAATATTGATCTAATGGGAATCTGGGACAGCTACTAGCCATAGCTTGAGCTGGGAAGACCCATCTACTATTTGTTGACATTTTGTTACCAAACAGATAGATCACTGGGAAATAGTCTTGTTTAGGCTGGGTTATATAGATAATACAGTACAATACAGTACAATACAATACCGTATAATACAATACAGTATTGTATAATACAATACCATGTAATTCAATACAGTATAGTACAACACAGTACAGTATAGTAGTACAATATAGTACAGTGCAGTCTGCTCTGCTAAGGGAGAGTTCCTCCTTCTAGGGGAGATGTATTCCTATTTATTTCAAGTCTAACATGAGCCCTGTACAATAGTACACTACATGACCAAAAGTATGTGGACACCTGCTCGTCGCACATCTCATTCCAATATCATGGGTATTAATATGGAGTTGGTCCCCCCCTTTGCTGCTATAACAGCATCCACTCTTCTGGGAAGGCTTTGCACTAGATGTTGGAACATTGCTGCAGGGACTTGCTTCCATTCAGCCACAAGAGCATTAGTGAAGTCGGGCACTGATGTTGGGCGATTAGGCCGGGCTCGCAGTCAGCATTCCAATTCATCCCAAATGTGTTCGATGAGGTTGAGGTCAGGGCTCTGTGCAGGCCAGTCAAGTTCTTCCACACCGATCTCGACAAACCATTTCTGTATGGACCTCGCTTTGTGCATGGAGGCATTGTCATACTGAAACAGGAAAGGGCCTTCCCCAAACTGTTGCCCCAAAGTTGGAAGTACAGAATCATCTAGAATGCCATTGTATGCTGTAGCATTAAGATGTATCTTCACTGTAACTAAGGGGCCCAAACCATGAAAAACAGCCCCAGACCATTATTCCTCCTCCACCAAACTTTACAATTGGCACTATGCATTGGGGCAGGTAGCATTCTCCTGGCATCCGCCAAACCCAGATTAGTCCGTTGGACTGCCAGATGATGAAGCGTGATTCATTGCACATGGTGATCTTAGGCTTGTGTGTGTGGCTGCTCGGCCATGGAAATCCATTTCATGAAGCTCCTGACGAAAAGTTATTGTGGAGATGTTGCTTCCAGGCAGTTTGGAACTCGGTAGTGAGTGTTGCAACCGAGGACAGATGATTTTTTAAAAGCTACAGCACTTGGCAGTCCCGTCTGTGAGCTTGTGTAGCCTACCACTTCGCGGCTGAGCCGTTGTTGCTCCTAGACTTTCCACTTCACAATAACAGCACTTAGAGTTGACCGGGGCAGCTCTAGCAGGGTAGAAATTTGACCAACTGACTTGTTGGAAAGGTGGTATCCTATGACGGTGCCATGTTGAAAGTCACTGAGCTCTTCAATGAGGCCATTCTACTGCCAATGTTTCTCTATGGAAATTGCATGGAGGTGTGCTTGATTTATTCACCTGTCAGCAACGGGTGTTTCTGATTTTAAGGGGTGTCCACATAGTTTTGTACGTATAGTGTATGTGGCCCAGCCCTGACAAACAGAGAGTGAAAACAAGGCTTACTACTCACAGTGGGATTATACAGCCACAAACAGACACCGGTTCATGTTTGATGAAGGAGACTAGCAGCCTAAATGTAGTCTGAAAGTACTACACCCCATGTAGCCTCCCTCCTGCTCCCCAACAGCACAAACACAGCCTGTGGCTCTCTCTACAAGATGGATGACACCACAGAGTTTATCAAGGGCCACCTTTATTATATAACATCATGAATATGCATTGCATTTATTTTCTATAGTGGGTTCTCATGGAAGGCCCCAAAAGTCTAACCCTTTACATACATTCTGGGTATGAATTGGACAAACTTGTCATAGTATAGACAGTGCTATCACTATATTGCTATGGCCATGAGACGTTGGGAGGACATGGGCAGCTGAGGAAGAAGGAGGGTCAAACCCCCTGCAGCTAGTCGGCCTTGATTGCTTGCGATCATGATGTAATCAAATCAGGCTTAAGGCTCTTAATGGACGCTTTGTCGGGTGTGTGGGAGTCTCCTGCATTCCCTCTTCTGACTAACAGGAGACTGGGCAGCCTACCTGACTGACAGGCGACTGGGCAGCCTACCTGACTGACAGGAGACTGGGCATCCTACCTGACTGACAGGAGACTGGGCATCCTACCTGACTGACAGGAGACTGGGCATCCTACCTGACTGACAGGAGACTGGGCATCCTACCTGACTGACAGGAGACTGGGCATCCTACCTGACTGACAGGAGACTGGGCATCCTACCTGACTGACAGGAGACTGGGCATCCTACCTGACTGACAGGAGACTGGGCAGCCTACCTGACTGACAGGAGACTGGGCAGCCTACCTGACTGACAGGAGACTGGGCAGCCTACCTGACTGACAGGAGACTGGGCAGCCTACCTGACTGACAGGAGACTGGGCAGCCTACCTGACTGACAGGAGACTAGGCATCCTACCTGACTGACAGGAGACTGGGCAGCCTACCTGACTGACAGGAGACTGGGCAGCCTACCTGACTGACAGGAGACTGGGCAGCAAACTTGACTAACAGGAGACAGGACAGCTTACCTGATTGACAGGAGACCGGGCAGGAGATAGGACAGCCTACCTACCTGACCGACAGGAGACAGGACAGCCTACCTACCTGACCGACAGGAAACAGGACAGCCTACCTACCTGACCGACAGGAAACAGGACAGTCTACCTACCTGACCGACAGGAGACAGGACAGTCTACCTACCTGACCGACAGGAGACAGGACAGTCTACCTACCTGACCGACAGGAGACAGGACAGCCTACCTACCTGACCGACAGGAGACAGGACAGCCTACCTACCTGACCGACAGGAGACAGGACAGCCTACCTACCTGACCGACAGGAAACAGGACAGCCTACCTACCTGACCGACAGGAGACTGGGCAGCCTTCCTACCTGACTGACAGGAGACAGGACAGCCTTCCTACCTGACTGACAGGAGACAGGACAGCCTTCCTACCTGACTGACAGGAGACAGGACAGCCTTCCTACCTGACTGACAGGAGACAGGACAGCCTTCCTACCTGACTGACAGGAGACAGGCTAGCCTTCTTACCTGACTGACAGGAGACAGGACAGCCTTCCTACCTGACTGACAGGAGACAGGACAGCCTTCCTACCTGACTGACAGGAGACAGGACAGCCTTCCTACCTGACTGACAGGAGACAGGCTAGCCTTCTTACCTGACTGACTGACTACAACCTGGCCTGTGTGTAGGGAGGAGGAGGGGGGGGGTGACCAAAGTGCACACGCAAGGCGGTAATCCACACAAACCACCGGTCTCCAGAGCGGTCAGTTTGTCCACAGGGAAGACAGCCAGGTCAACTTTAAAATGTCATTGAGATTACACAGACAGCCCATAGTCCATCAGAATGGGATTGTGCTGCTGCTTCACATCTGCTTGATATCTTGTTTCTCTCCATCCTTTTGAAATGACAGAAGAAATAAAAGAGAGAGATATGGGGGTGAGATATGGGGGTGTCGTCTGTTGAAGAACAATCGTAAATGGTATTCTGATACTCTGATACATGTGCAGTTGCAAACCGTAGTCTGGCTTTTTTAATGGCGGTTTTGGAGCACTGGCTTCTTCCTTGCTGAGCGGCCTTTATGTTGATATAGGACTCGTTTTGTACCGGTTTCCTCCAGCATCTTCACAAGGTGCTTTGCTGTTGTTCTGGGATTGATTTGCACTTTTCACACCAAAGTACGTTAATCTCTAGGAGACAGAACGCATCTCCTTCTTGAGCGGTATGACGGCTGCATGGTCCCATGTTGTTTATACTTGCGTGCTATTGTTTGTACAGATGAATGTGGTACCTTCCGGCGTTTGGAAATTGCTCCCAAGGATGAACCAGACTTGTGGAGGTCTACAATTTTCTTTCTGAGGTCTTGGCTGATTTCTTTTGATTTTTCCATGATGTCAAGAAAAGAGGCACTGAGTTTGAAGGTAGGCCTTGAAATACATCCACAGGTACACCTCCAATTGACTCAAATTATGTCAATTAGCCTATCAGAAGCTTCTAAAGCCATGACATTTTCTGGAATTTTCCAAGCTGTTTAAAGGCACAGTCAACTTAGTGTATGTAAACTTCTGACCCACTGGAATTGTGGTACAGTGAGTTATAAGTGAAATAATCTGTCTGTAAACAATTTTGGGAAAAATTACTTGTCATGCACAAAGTAGATGTCCTAACTGACTTGCCAATACTATAGTTTGTTAACAAGAAATGTGTGGAGTGGTTGAAAAACGAGTTTTAATGACTCCAACCTAAGTGTATGTAAACTTCCGACTTCAACTGTATAAATATGTGGTCCTTAGGTTGTAACCGCGTGCTGTTACTATTATAGTAAGGCATCTATTGATGCAATCCTAAGGACCACAAATGTCCTTCCATATGAAGACTGATGGACTGCGTTACACAAAATAGTTTTTTGATGTTCCTCTCTCTCCAGGAGGGAATTGGAATCCAGTTTAAAGGTTGTCAGACAGTAACACTAACCTTAATTGACAGCAGGCTCCCGGGTCAGGGAGTGAACCAGCACTGTTGTGTCCTCAGTCAACTCTGTACATCGTCCTTGGTTGGCCACTAACTTTTGACTCGTCACATACGCTGCTGCTACTGTTTATTATCTATCCTGTTGCCTAGTCACTTTACCCCTACCTATATGTACATAGCTACCTCAATTACCTTGTACCCCTGCACATGGACTCGGTACTGGCACCCTGTGTATATAGACAAGTTAGTTACTCATTGTGGTTGTATTCCTTGTGTTTTACATTATTTCTATCTTCCTCTGTCTGCGTTGTAGCAAGTGGCCCGTAAGTATGCATTTAAATGTTAGTTTACACCTGTTATTTACAAAGCATGTGACACATAACATTTTAATGTAAGAAGCATGAGCACACACACACACTTTCCAACTAAGGCTGAGCTCACAAGCCAAGCAAGGAAATGTTTTCGGGTCCACCAAATCATGAAGAGGTATATTTGGACTTGCTTGGTCTTGTTAACATGCTATTTCACAACGGTGATTGTTAAAAAGGTCTTGTTTACATACTATTTCACAACGGTGATTGTTAAAAAAGTCTTGTTTACATGCTATTTCACAACGGTGATTGTTAAAAAGGTCTTGTTTACATACTATTTCACAACGGTGATTGTTAAAAAAGTCTTGTTTACATACTATTTCACAACTGTGATTGTTAAAAAGGTCTTGTTTACATACTATTTCACAACGGTGATTGTTAAAAAGGTCTTGTTTACATACTATTTCACAACGGTGATTGTTAAAAAGGTCTTGTTTACATGCTATTTCACAACGGTGATTGTTAAAAAGGTCTTGTTTACATACTATTTCACAACGGTGATTGTTAAAAAAGTCTTGTTTACATGCTATTTCACAACGGTGATTGTTAAAAAGGTCTTGTTTACATACTATTTCACAACGGTGATTGTTAAAAAGGTCTCGTTTACATGCTATTTCACAACGGTGATTGTTAAAACATGATGAGTGTAGGGTTTACAGCATACAGCTAATACTTGTGTAAATGCAGTCATGGTCATTATAAAAATCCTTATTTTATAGAAAAAATTCACAAGGCATCTGTTATCAGGATTGACAATCAGAACTGTGTTGTTTTGGGTGCTCATGAGCCACCATGTTGACTATCAGAACTGTGTTGTTTTGGGTGCTCATGAGCCACCATGTTGACTATCAGAACTGTGTTGTTTTGGGTGCTCATGAGCCACCATGTTGACTATCAGAACTGTGTTGTTTTGGGTGCTCATGAGCCACCATGTTGACTATCAGAACTGTGTTGTTTTGGGTGCTCATGAGCCACCATGTTGACTATCAGAACTGTGTTGTTTTGGGTGCTCATGATCCAACATGTTGACTGTTTACAGTGACAACACTGTTTACACCAGGCAGGCAGCATGGTGCACTGAGGGTGGTGTTAACATGTAAAGCCAGGATTAGGGCCTGAAATTCCTTCATCTGCAAAGGGATTACAGTGCAAGTGGAACAGGTGTTTGTGACATATTCTGCAAGTCAATAAACATACATTCAAAAGAGAACACAGATTCCCCAAAGACCTCAATCGGTTTGAGATGAACGTACTGAACTCTCCAACGTGTCACTTGTAGTGATAGCTGGGCTAGAGCTTGGACGAATGAGTGCTGGCTGAGACATGACTGGGACGTGGGTGGCTGCAAGAAAGGAAATCCTAAAAAGTCGGTCAGGGCCTTGTGCATTCCTGACCCTCTTGACCTCTGGTGTGACCCCCTCCCTTGGCTCCTGAGTGCTCTGGGTCCTAGCTGCTCTGACTTATGATGGTTTTATCACAGTAGTATCACATATGTTTTATTGTTCTGTGGTAGTATTCCCTGGATGTCAGCGCTATTATGGACAACCTTGTGCTCCAAGGTAACCTTGACTGAGTGGCTGGCTGGGAGGCAGAGAGGGGCAGCTACAGCTCTCAAATGATCTACAGCATGTTGTTTGTATTGTCTGTTTTCCTAATAGCCGTCGCCATAGCAGACTGAGGCAGCAAGGCAGACTTCGGTCTCCATGGTTCTGTTGTGTGTGTTGTCTGCTCTGCTCTCTGTTAATCTCAACCCACGGTCTCCAATCCACACCAGTCTCTGCTCTGGGCTTCCTCACAGGCAGTTTCACAAACAAGACAGGGAGTCCATCAACACCAAGCAGCCAAATCACTCCGTTCCCTCTCCCATAGCTAACCACACATACTTACCCTTCTATGATTAAACCATGCGTATTCATGTAAGCCAGCAGACTTTCAGAGCTACCTGGAGGGTCATATAACAGATTCTGGAGAGAGAGGAAGGGGGGTAGATGTGTGAAGGTGGATGAGGTGTTCACTGAATTGCAGGGAAGGATCTATGCAAAAGCTGGGTGGGTATATGAGGAAAGGGTCTCTGTGTCCGTGGTGGGAGGGGTGAAGACATTACGTTGCAAGGTGAAGCAGCTTCTCCCTGGTCAGGCCTGAAGCAATTCCATTCCAGAGGGTGCTGGTCTCCATAATTCTGGAGAGAGAATCTTGATTATTGTCCAGTCGTATGGTCCAGTGCTGCAAGGAAAGACCTAGTTAAGATGCAGCTGACCCAGAACAGAGCGGCACGTTTTGCTCTTCGTGGTAATCAGAGGGCTGATATAAATACTATGCCAGTCTCTCTTCGCTAAGAGTTGAGGAGAGACTGACTGCTTCACTTATTTTTTTAAGGACCATTAATGTGTTGGAAATCCCAAATTGTTTGCATAGTTAACTTACACACAGCTGACACACATACACTTATCCCACCAGACGTGCCACCAGAGGTCTTTTCACAGTCCCCAAATCCAGAACAAATTCAAAAATGCGTACAGTATTATATAGAGCCCTTATTGCATGGAACTTCCATCTCATATTGCCCAAATAAACAGCAAACCTGGTTTCAAAACACAGATAAAGCAACAACTCATATGTAGGCTAGATGTGACTTTAAAAAATGTATGTAGTTCTGTCCTTGAGCTGTTCTTGTCTATTGATGTTCTGTATTATGTCATTCTGTATTATGTTTAATGTTTTGTGTGGACCCCAGGAAGAGTAGCTGCAGCTTTTGCAACAGCTAATGAGGATCCTAATAAAATACCAAATACCTCCATTCCAGAGAGGTATGGTCTTCATAACTGTGCCCTCTCCCCTAAGACAAATGACCAATTATTCATTTTACGCCCACAGAGTTGGGGAGAGGATCCATAAAAGATGGCAGCTTTAAGGAATTGGTGGATTGGGGTGAATTGAGCAGAGGAAGGTCAAAAGATTTAGCCGCCGCGTGAAGCGTCTTCTATGGCATGAGCCAGCTTCACGTGACATCGATCACAGGTGCCAAATACAGAGGGGTGTGGACATGCTATATAGCAGGGTATTCAACTCTTAACCTACGAGGTAAGGAGCATACTGGTTCTATTCTGCCTCAATTAATTACACCCAAATTGGTGTCCGAGGTCTAAATCAGGCCCTGCTTATAGGGGAACAATGAATAAAATCAGTGGAACTGGCTTCCAAGTCCAGAGTGTAGTTGTAAGGCTTCCAGGCCCAGAGTGTAGTTGTAAGGCTTCCAGGCCCAGAGTGTAGTTGTAAGGCTTCCAGGCCCAGAGTGTAGTTGTAAGGCACAGGATGTATCCTGAGAAGAGATAGCACATTTGTATTCAGGACACATCCTATTGGCTGAGACGAGGCTTGACTGCTGGCTGTGTCTCGAAGGATCCAATGTGTCATACAAGAAGATCCCTGTGTCTTATCTTCCCTGTATGTTCCCTTCAATGCCCCGGTTTCTTATCATTGATCATTCCAACTTCATGAAAAATTAAACAGTACATGGGAAGAATAATATGAGAAACAGGACATAAGCACATACATCTCCCAGTGGTACTGTATATATGTTTAATGTAAACATGTACAACTGCAAAAACAAAGTTATTTCCTACCATAGCAATATAGCATTTCATTTGGCTGTAAGCTATAGTCCATACTGTACAATACAGCAACAAGAGAACATGAGATGATTGACAGTTTAAAGAGCGAGATTAAAATAGTACCAAATCTAATCAAAACAAATATTCGATAGCCCACGGCATCGGCTAAACTTTCACTGCAGCGATTACGAATTTGAACTCCAAGAGTTTGAATAAATGAAACCCTATAGAGCTTAGTGTCATGTAAGTGTTATAAAGTGCCTTATCGGGTTGCCAGAGGGGGACATGCCATATAGTTTGTGCCAGGTTGGATGACTGGGATGGGCTCCTTTCTAACATCGAACATCGAACATAAACATCCCCCTCCTCCTTCCCCCCTCTGCGTGTCTCTGAGTGCCAAACTATCGCAAGTGCTAAGTCCTGCACCCTTGTGATGACTGTTTACATCCCTGACATTCTAGGCCAGTACTGTTTACAAGAGAGAGTAGGGAGAGAGGGAGAAGGGGAGAGCGCTCTAGAGAGGCGAAGAGAGCTCTAGAGATGGGAAGAGGAGGAGAGAGCACAGAGAGGATGAGAGAGCAGGGAGAGGAGGAGAGAGCTCTAGAGAGTAGGGAGAGGATTAGAGAGCTCTAGGAGCAGGGAGAGAGCGGTGGAGCTCTAGGGAGTAGGGAGAGGGTTCTAGAGCTTACGTATGGACCGCCTGCCTGGCTGTTTCAAAACACAGTCAGGCTCTTCACATAATTGGAGAGGTAGTGCCGTGTCCTCCCTGTTGAAAAACAAGACAGACCTTGAGCAGCTGCCTGTCCACCATGCGGGTCAAATGCTGGTCAATAGCCATGACAGTCCATGCTTGCATATCGAAGGGTTTAAATAAAAAAAGAGTGGCATCTCAGTGCCACTTTTCGCAGATAGTGAGAGAGAAAGAGAGGAAGCCATGGAGTCAGAGTTAGCCATCATTTTAGAAAAAGTCAGGGGGGAGGGGGTGTTGCCCCTGAGACTGTAGGTTACAGCAGATTGTCTGAACTCTGGGTTAGAACACAGAGTCTATGATCAACATAGTCACCCTACAATTAGACTCCTCACTGAGGCCCAAAGGAAGCCTCCCCCTTTACCCACATATTCCCCTGGCCCTCAAATCTCCACTCTTGCCTGGGCCCCTCCTTCAGTCTGATTGGGCCCCAGACCATTCTGTCCCACTGTCACCACACACAGGGGTCAATGTGATTTCCACTAAGGGAAAGGGCACTGCCCTATACTGCACAGGGCAGATCAACATGTAAACAATCCTTGACTACTCTTTGGTTACAAAATATGTTTGGCCAATTGAAAGCATGGAGTTATAGAACATCAAAGCAATTCCTTTATAAATGTCACTTAAGTGGCCCTGTTGAAGACAGGCTCCTGCCCTATGGGCCGTTGTATCTCCTCTTTCTGTAGCGTGCAGCAGCTTGATGTACAAGTACACTCTCTGGACAGGACGCTAGTCTATTGCAGGCCAAATAACTTCCTTCAAATGCAAAAGGCATAACGAATTAAGTTTCAAGTCAATGTGTAGCAAAATTATGGATTAAATTATATCAAGTTTAAGGGAACCTGGTGAACTGCATCTCTTACAGAATGTCAGTGTGTGTGTCAGTGTTCCATCTCTATTCATGTCTTATTCAGAGGTTCTGGAAACTGAAGGAGAAAGCAATAAACTCCTGATGTTGTGGATTTTTGTGAATTTTTTTGCCTAGTCAATCCCCCTGACTAGGAGATCTGCTCAGCTTGACTGCCGTGGCACACTCCCGCTCTGTCCCCCGACTGACTGACACACAGTTAGCCAGTGGACGGTGAGGTGATTGCACCATGTCAGTGGCTCTCTCCCCAGGTCCCCGAGGGGAACATCAGGAGAAAGGGGCTTCCTGGCTGCATGGGGGCAGTGTCATGTGCCTCCCTACCCTGTCTCACCACTACCTTCTAAACCCCAGACATTTGCTACAAGCCAGGGGAGACTTTCCCATTCTAGTCCAGCAGTACAGGGGACGAGCTATTGTTAAAACTAAATTGGTTGTGCCAGAGGGATCAGCAGACAGGGCCTTAAAGAAGCAACGGCATCAGGAGAGTTGCCAAATGGTTACCAAGTACAGCCCTGGTTTAAAGCGCCCAGGACAGGCCCACTGCTGCCATTTCTGTGGCCAGCCTAGTGCGGCTTGGATGGGTCAGCCCCCATCACATTCAATGTGATTCAACTCTTCCTCCCAAATTGGGAGGGGGACTCTTCCAGGAAAAATGCACCCTGGCACACAGATGCTCTCTCCCTTGACTGCCGTAATATAGCCCCCCTTGATTGGACAATAAATTCTGCCCAGCACAAATATGAGGCTGCAGCCAGATAGACATTGTTATTGTGCAGCCGCTGATCTACATTCTGACAGAAACAACATGGACGCCTTGACAGAAACAACATGGACGCCTTGACAGAAACAACATGGACGCCTTGACAGAAACAACATGGACGCCTTGATTCACCCCTGCCTGCTAAAATCCCTGGATTACCCTCACAATCAGGAGCCCAATTATCTAAGACAGAGAGTAAAACCAATCTAATTGCTTTCTGTTTACTCCCTTATGGCATTACGCCAGGAGCAGCCCAGAAACACTGTAGAGGTAGTATTGCAGTAGCTGTTATGCGATGTACCACCCAGAAGAGGTAGCTGGAGTAAAACTGCTGTTCCAACAGTGACCAGCGGGGGGAGGCCAAGGGTCCAACAGAAGATCCTATACAGACAGTGGGCTATTTATAGAACCATTGAATGAGAGAACATTTATTTTTAGAGCTGCATAGGGTTCTGTCATGCTAGGGTTAGCGGTAGCTGCAGGGAGTCACTGCATCACATCCCTGGTGACAACCCGTCCTTAGCTGAGGCAGTGACGACCACAAACACAGAATACGCCACACGTTTAAATGTCATATGGAGGACGACACGTGTCACTCAGTAGCATCGTTTGGTTAAGTACAACATTAAAAGCCCTGACATCCATTTACACGTGACTACTCTCCATTTTGTTGCTAACATAGTGAAAGCTCTGTTATCATAACTCTCATATAGACCACCACACATGTGGCCTTTGCTTAAATTATATCTAAAATTCTGAAACTGCACCATCTTAGAGCCTAATACAAATCCTGTTCTGAGTCAACATGGTAAAATAGAGGTGACTATCTGAAGAGCTGCATACCCAGCTTGAGTGCTGTATTACCCAGGGCACAGTGACTACTCTGCACCAATCTGCATAACAATGACACTGCTGCACTGACAGAGCCGTGCTCCCTTTCAAACAGCGATTTCTTCCTTCATCTCATCAGAAATGATTATAAAAAGCCTGACGCCCGGTCCTGCTGTGTTAAATCAATGAAATAAATACAAAAAAACATGACATCTATACCTTGACAGGGCTTACAGAGAGGACATTCTCTTTAGATCATATTATGTAGCAGATATTGACAGTAAAAGGAATGATATGACCACACCGGTAAGATATGAACATGCTTAGGTTGTGTGACATCCACCAGAAGATTAACGTCACTGTAACTGTCGACTGAGCTAATAATGAAGAGGCTAAAGGTAAAGCCTACAGACATCTGCTGGGTGAGCGCTGGTGTGGTGTGCCCCCTTGTGGCCAGCTGAGAGAAGACAGTTATGTCTGTCTAGACCAGTCAGCCCAGATGCAGCACAGATGCAGCCCAGATGCAGCACCAGGTAATGGACCAATGAGAAGGCCCCGCTAGCTGCAGTACAACAACTGTCTTATTAAAGCCATATCAACCTAATGATGTCATTGCTTTAGTAACACACCGTTGCTGCCATTTCATGTCTGGAATCAAACTAGATCCGCTTCGTCCATTTGAACAAGTTCTCTTATCCACTTTCCTTATTTGATCATGCAATCTAGCATTAAGGTTTGCCGACCTCATTCTTCCTAGAAATCAGAAAACAATTTTGCCTGAGCATAAACTGCATTACTGTCAGCGTCAGTGGCCAAGTCACCTATTAGTGGTACATCAAAATGGAGTTTATACTTATTTCCATCTGTTTAACTGCCAGCGCCCAGACTACGTAGCATGTGTGTGTGTGTGTAAGAGTGAGTGAGTGAGTGAGTGAGTGAGTGAGTGAGTGAGAGAGAGAGAGAGAGAGAGAGAGAGAGAGAGAGAGAGAGAGAGAGAGAGAGAGAGAGAGAGTGAGAGAGTGAGAGAGTGAGAACTCCAGACAGACAGATAAGCTTGATGGACTGCCTGCTCTCCTCTATCATCATGCTGTGCTGAGGCATTCCTACCTGCCTGTCAGTCAGTCAGTCTCTCCAGGGAAAAAGCAGCATTGCACCCCTGGTTCCTGGTGATGGAAGCGGCCTCCAACTTACATGCTTCTAATAAGAGCTGCAGTTGAGGGCTTGGAGCACTCTACCTGCAAATGCCAGCCTCGCCACTTCACACACAAATCTGTGATTCAATCAACAGCTCACAAACTCTCCTTCTCTCTCGCTCTCTCTCTCTCTCCTGTGGATGTAGGCTTCCCCTGCTAAGATGAGCTGTGTGGCAATGAAGGGTTGAGTGGCAGTGTCTAGCTCAGACCGGCTGGTGGCTGGTTACCCGGGGCAACCCTAGTGGTAGGGGGCGGTGGGCGTCGTGGATGTGGGCATCACTGTCAGGTAGTTGGAGGGCACGTACCCCCTCTGCCCCCGCACCTCCACCAGGCTCCAGTCACAGCTGCCCTTCTTGTCGTGGGGTTCCAGGACTCTGATTGGTTCCCCAGCCCTCAGAGAGACCTCGTGACTGCTCCTCGCCATGAAGTCATAGCCTGCGAGCACCTGCAAAGACACCGCAGAGGTCAGAACAGACAGAACAAACAAGGTTTTATTAATGAGCATGATGCCCTAGAGATTGATTGTATTTAGCCTGGTGGCCATTGGAAAACACAGCTCACCTCTGGACAACATAACTAGAGAAACATCAGCAGGGCATGTAGGTGCAGGTTAATGGCTCCGCCATGTGGCCTGTGATGGTATTGGACTACTAATCACCATCAGTCTCCTCCAGGGTTGGGCTCAATTCAGAATTAGTCACACGACACAGGGTGTGGAATTTTTATTTAAACAGAGAGGAAGAGGTGAAGTGAGAGGTTTCACAAAAATAAGCAGAAATAAGCCCCTGAGGAATTTTTGTATTGAGGTGTTGAATGTTATTGCTAATTTGCTACATGTAAGGCTTACTTGATCAAAAATATGTTTCATAATGGTTAGGTTGTTACGAATGCACTGATATAAGTGGACGCACATGGCATTTTGGCAACAACAACAAAAAATAGACTACATCGGAGTTGTGACTGTTGTCACAGAGACAGAGGACTCATCACGGCTATAACCTGTTTTAGCATGGACATTGCCGTTGAGGGCTTCCACCATTTTAAAGAAGTCAACTGGGTAGGGATTCATATTGTTGGGAGCAAATCAGCCAATGAAGAAGAATAAAATGTACTACTTTAAAATTGCCCATGCTTTCACATACGCCAAAATGACACCTATACAAAAGGTGAGTCATCCATCTCTATGGCCTGTTGTTAACGTGCCCATCTCCCCTTTATTGGCTAGAATTGGTCTTGCCTGATCTTGCTTCTTCCCGCCTGCCTTTCATATTTGAAGACGTGTATTTCCATTGTTAGAGTGGTCACTTGACTATTTTGTCAATTTAATAGACAATTGATTTGATTTGAGTTTCAGTGACATGAAATATAATTTAATTCATTGCAATTCAAAGAAATTCCGCTCAGTCATAGAACATGAGTTTCACTGAATCCGACATGTCACACTACCAGATATCAAAGAATATATAACTTTTTTGTCTGAAAAAATTAAGTAAAGGCTTTTTCCACTTGGAACCTGTAGGTTTGCTCAACCTTATTCATATGAGTAGAAAAGGGCATTAAAAAAAAGGTAATTACGTTACATTTACGCACGCTTAACTCAGGTCAGAATTCCCCCCTTACTCTTTTAACCTTAGTGCTTAGAATAGCTAATTATATTTCTCAACAAACAATGCAGTTATATTAGACCCTACCTTATACACTGACTATACCAAACATTAGGAACAACTTACTAATATTGAATTGCACTCCCTTTTGCCTTCATTAACAGCCTCCATTTGTCGGGGAATGGACTCTACAAGGTGTCGAAAGCATTCCACAGGGATGCTGGCCTCTGTGGACTCCAATGCTTCCCACAGTTGTGTCAAGTTGGCTGGATGTCCTTTGGTTGTTGGACCATTCTTGATACACATGGGAAACTGTTGAGCGTGAAAAACCCAGCAGCGTTGCAGTTCTTGACACACAAACCGGTGCACCTGGCATCTACTACCATACCCTGTTCAAAAGGTACTTAAATCATTTGTCTTGCCTATTCACCCTCTGAATGGCATACATAGCCAATCCATGTCTCAATTGTCTCAAGGCTTAAAAATCCTTCGTCTCCTCCCCTTCAGCTAGGCCGTCATTGTAAATAAGAATTTGTTCTTAACTGACTTGCCTAGTTAAATAAAGGTTAAATTAAAAAAATAAACATAAAATCTACACTGATTGAAGTGGATTTATCAAGTGACATCAATAAGGGATCATAGCTTCAACTGGATTCCCCTGGTCAGCCTGGCGTGGAAGAGCAGGTTTCCTAATGTTTTGTACACCTAGTGTATATTTGTATAGACTACACCTGTTATAGAATAGAGGCATCTGAATTTCATAGACTTTTACTGAATTCAATTATGTTCCTTTAATTCAAATTGTAATTCTGTATCCTGTTTACTACTTAAATTCAAATTCAGTAAAAATGTAAGCATTCAATTGGAATTCTGAATTGAGCCCAACCACGGTCTCCTCTGCTCTGACAGACACATACTTAGCCATGGCAAGGATGTTCGACAGAAAGAACAGACTAAAACGGACCACCCAAGTTGAAGAATCAAAGCCTTAGCAGGACCTCATGTCACCTGCCTATGATTAGTGATCATACTGTTAGCGGTGCATGAAGAGGGCTGGCTATAAGAGTATGATAGATGCCTCCCAAAGGTCACGAGGAGAATCACTCACTTTAACAACCAGGAGAGTTGCATTTCAACAGCTCAGCCACACAGACAAACCGAACCCAGATACAATTATGTGCCTTGACACTTCTACGTGTGTGTGTGTGTGTGTGTGTGTGTGTGTGTGTGTGTGTGTGTGTGTGTGTGTGTGTGTGTGTGTGTGTGTGTGTGTGTGTGTGTGTGTGTGTGTGTGTGTGTGTGTGTGTGTGTGTGTGTGTGTGTGAGAGAGAGAGAGACACTCCAACAATGTATGATGATGTTTGAATAACTAAAACAAATAAATGAATAAAGCACTCAGGAGAAGGTTTGGGGCACTCTGCAGTTCAACCCGGCTGACAAGGGCAAGCAGCTCAGTGTCACTGACCTGGAGGCAGGGAACTGTCATCGACATAGTCCTCACGAGTCGGGGCTGGGGTGTATCAGGGGTGTAGGAGGGTCGCCTGACGTCAGGCGTGCAGGAGTGTCGTCTGACCCCCCCAGCGTGATCCATGGTAGTGATCAGATGAGGGGATGGGGCAGGGTCCATGGTTACCTGGTGGTAACGTACCAGCTTGGAGGAGGGGACGTATCCTCTTGGACCTGGACACAGGGAGATTGATGTGGATGATTGGAAGATGTGAATTCATAAGTAATTATAATCTGATGAGATGTACGGTATATAAACCACGTTGTCCTATAATTAATCAAATCTATTTGGCTTGATAGATCTCACTGGCACAGATCAAAATGGTACCCGTGCAGCAGTAACAGTAAACAACCATTAGATGTCTCCACCTTAACTGGTGGTGAATGAAGCAGCATTATACGCATTATGGTTTGGTATTCACTGCTACATTGACAGAATTAAGGACTGACTTTCCTTTTAGAATGTAAAGCTGTTTGTATTTTAAAGATCAGCCCTTCTAGTGAAAAGGCTAAATATCTTGGTGGTCTTACCCCCAGCGTCGACCAGCCAGCGTCGTTTGTCCCCCCGTGTGTCCATCTCACTGATGATGGCCACCAGCTCTCCTCTGTTCAGGCTCAGGTCCAGGTCTCTGGTCCCCACCACATGACCCGTCAGCTGGTAGATCTTCCCTGAGCCGTGCTTGTCTGTCAGGACCTTCAGACGCTTCTGAGAGCCAGGGCTGAGAGGCTGGGAGGACAGCGTTGTGGTCATTGCACACCAAATGGAAGAGAAGACAAATAGGGAGGGAGGACCTGAATTCGTTCAATAAGAAATGTCAATTCTTTATTTCCATTGCAAAAATGTGTTAAACGTTTTGCTAAGGTGTGCCCTAATGAACACGACTCTGGTAGAGCTATTGGAACTGATAAGGAACCATCAGGAACATAGTAAAGCGATGGCTTTGACAGCTAGTCATTCACCATGTTCATTATCACTGGTGTTCACCTGTTCAGCTTCCAGCCAGGGTGACCTCTAGAGTTTAAATGGCTTCACTATGTCACCTAAGAGTAGCTAATGAAGCCATCCTGTTTCTTTCCAGTACTGTAGAACTGGTACCTGTAAGTAGGAGTCATCTCTAGCCACAGATGAGCAGCCCATCCTCCCTAGTGCTGCCATGTATACCTGTAGACCTGACAGGCTGAGTCTCATTACTATCATATAGCTACATTCTCTGATAATGTCCCAAATCGCACCTTATTCCCTATATAGTGCACTACTTTTGAGCAGGGCTGGTGAACTATATAGGGAATAGGTTGCTGTGGTTCTGTGAGGCCTACAGCCAGGAGAGCTGCTCCTTAACACCGCAGACAAAGTCCAGTTTATAACATGGGCTGTGAGATGTCTAGATTAGTCTGGAAGATTAAACTACACCATTCCTCTCTCCCCTCCTCCTCCCTCCCCACTCGGCAGCTTCACATTCTCATCAGTTAAAGTAATGAGCAGTGGTGTGGTGATGATAGGAGCCATGAGCTAGCCAGAGTAAAGTTATTGCTGTATTATGACCAAGCAAAATTAATGGTGGTTTCTGTTTCCGACTGGGGGAAAAATGTAATGGAATTTCCAGTATGCCATTTTTGATGAGAGGTTTATTACAGGAAATATAGGTTAATGTTGTGAGTTGTGACATGACGTGTTCTAGTGTGTTGGTTTTCACAAATGGGCTTGTGTTTAGTACCAATATTGTCCCTTCAGGTGACTCAACTTCCTCAGAACCCTCAACAGTTAACACCACAACCCCAAGGCTAGTAGAAATAGCAATCATGATCCAATTCAGGTTATTCCAAACACATAATGCGGCATCAGAACATTGACAGTGAATACAGTAGGTGTAGTATGAATCATCCTGCTGCTATTTGACAAGTCCTGTGGGGCTGTGGATGTGTACACACACTGTCCCTGGCAATGTTACTCAACAACAAGTCCCATCGCCACCAAACAGATTATAGTGGTGCTTCTGTTGAGACTGACCTGGACAATGGGAGCATTGAGTTGGTCCTTCACATTCCAACACAGGCTCTCCAGCCTCCTCGCACCCTCCAGCACCGAACACTCCGCCCACTCCCAGAATGCATTCGGCTCCAGGGAGCTGCATTCGGCTCCAGGGAGCTGCAAAGAGACATGTTAAACAAAGTAAGATGAGACAAATAGTCAAGTTTAACTTCAGCGACATCTCTGCTTTTTGCTCCCACTAAAATCTGATTCTAAAAGTAGTAACAAATACATGAGCAATCTGCTACTTAACTAATGTAGCCTTTAGGATCATAGAGAAAAATAGGCATTTGTCTGTACCTCCACAATAAACATGCTAGTCATCCCCTCTACTCCAGTACTGTATTATTGTGTACCTGTTGGGTGAAGCCCTGGAAGAGCTGCTCCATGTCTGCAGCCAGGTCCTTGTGCAGGCAGCTGAAAGCCCCCAGCATGCCCCAGAGCAGGGTGAGGGCCAGGCCGTTGAACCGGGGCAGCTCGTTGAGGAGCAGGGTGTTGATGGTCTTATAGGTGTTAGCCACCGCCTGCTCATCGTAGCTCAGACTGGGCTTCTCTTCGATCAGCTCGTAGTCCAGCAGCTTGTCCAGACGCTTACTGATCAGGTTACGAGGCCCCGCCAGAAGCTCTCTCAGGGCACAGAGGGGCTTGTGGACCAAAGTCCTCATCCTCTTCTCCTGGAGAGGGAGAGGGGGATGGGGATAGAGGGATGAGTGGGGGAGGGGAGATACAAGTGTGAGGTCCAGACAGCGTAATCTGAAGCCTGAAGGACAGGGCTGACAAGAAGGAAAGTGAAACGCGTCCATAGGCATAAGTATTTTTCTGATGCCTATTTTTGTAACATAACAACATGGTACTGTAGTTTAACTTACAAATGTAGGAAGTATCCATTGTCTCAGTGCTGTTATAATTTCTTTGTAGCATATAGCAGGCTTCTCACCATCCATGTCAAGATCAAACTCCTCTGGTCGACAGCTAAGAAACTTCTGGAATATAACGATGGAAGGAAAGTTACAACATGAACTAGAATTAGACATGGGGGGAAACGTAAACACAAATCTGTGTGGCAGTGTCAGTAATGCATGGTCTATGAGCGGCAGTGGTGGCTGTGGTTGTTGGCAGTAGGGAGGGACTGCATTCACATATTAGGTGGGGCAGTGAGTAGCAGGCGGAATACTTTAAACTGATTTTCTTACAGTTACATTGCCTCTAAATTGTCAACTGCTCACCGCTGAAGAATAAAAAAAGTATTTCAGATCAGAGCTGTAGCCATTCTTTAGTGGAAGAGGATGCCAAACCAGAAGTGAATGCTAAGGGATTGTGCACTAATTATACGTTGAGCGGAAAGCCACACATAAACAAAGTGATTCCAGTGTTGTCATGGTGATCTTACTCTGGTCTGCATGACAAAGGGCTAGGGTCAACAAAAGCTCACCTGTAGATGGTCTAGATATGTCTCCACATTTTCATGTAGCACGGTGATACCATTTTCAAGGAGATAGAAAAATCCCTCCAAGGCATCAAACTCCTCATCTACCAGCTGGAATTGAACAGAGGGAAGGTATTAAAGGGACACTTCGGGATTTTAGTAATGAGGTTTTTTATTTACTTCCCCAGAGTCAGATGAACTCATGGATATTTTTACATCTCTGTGTCCAGTAGGAAGGAAGTTTGAGGTAGTTTCGGGAACCAATGTTAACTAGCGTTAGTGCGATGACTCAGTCTATTGGTATCTGCTAGCATGCTAGTTAGCATTGGCTCTAGAAACTACCTCTAACTTCCTTCATACTGGACACTGAGACGTAAATAGTATCTACATGTGCATCTGACTCTGAGGAAGTAGATCAAGGGCCTCATTGCCAAACTCCCAAAGAAACCCTTTAACAGTAAACTCTATAAATCTGAACAGATATTAAAAGAGGAACGTTCTGGTAGTTCTACCATACATAGCTAAAAATGACCCAGAGCTTCAGTTTGTGACTTGATGAATAATATGTATAAAAATGTCCGCAAAGGAATACTCATAACCATGTGAGAATCCTCCAGCATAGCATGAGTCATTGTGTTCAATGACTCTCTACATACTTTATGTAACAAATGCTCCTCAATGGCATCAATGTTTGAATATAGCAGGTAAACACTAGTCATATCATTTGTTTCCCTTACTTGTAGAAAGTGTAGCTTTATTTTATGGCTGAGTGGTCTTAACAAGGACCGGCACAGACAGTACCTTACCTTTGGTGCAATCCCCGTCTCATGTTTGATGAACTGACTCAGTCTGGCCGTCTTCTTTGCGATGCTGTGGCTGTTCAGACGATTCATCTTATCCCTTATCGTCAGGGTTTCCGTCTTCTTGTATTTGTCGGCTGTGATGACAAGACAACAAATTCTAATATGGGTGTTCAAGAATAAGTGAAGGCAAGGGCCACAATCTATCAATTCCTCATCCTTGTCTGAATAGTAGAACCAATCACAGGGAATGATTACTAGATGGTGATCGCTAGCTCATGTTCTCACCTACTTCCCTGAAGCGTTTGTACTCATTGATCCTGCAGTTGAGGGCTATGGCGGTGCGGGCAGTTTGCTCCAGAAGAGAGTAGGCCGGGTGCCCAGGCTCTGTGTGTTTCATGACGGTCTGGAGGAGAAGAGGGTAGCGGGCGATCCTCTGGACTGGCATCACCAGGAAGAAGCTCAGAGAGGTGGCATTCACCTCTGGCCTGTACACAACAGTCTCACTTAGTCATACTTCCTGGACTTATATTGAGAAAACATGGAGGTTCATAACACAATAGAGGTGGGGCCAGTTTCAGTAGTGGATTTTAATGGGACTTTAGAGACAAAGAATGGTAGGAACAGGAACGCAGAGGGAGATATGAACATACGCTGAGGACTTGATGACTTTCACTATCTCAGTCCACAGGGCATCTTTCTGCTTGTAGCTGTTCTCTAACGCTGTGACAGTGTTGTAGTTGGCCAGGTACTCCTTGTATGCCGACTCCATGTCTGTTGATAGACTGAGGAAGGCATCACCTGAAGGGGATATGAATCAAGTATTCATGAAGTGATATAAATGTACATGTACGCCTCCCATGTAGTCCTTTATCCATCCCATGGAACGTTGCTAAGGTGATACAAATGAATATATAAAGGCGTTTCATTTTGTTGCTGTTGTGTAGTCATTCTTGCAGGTTTGATCTCTGCAGAAAAGATCAACGTTTGAACACCTAGCAGTCTAGGTGCTGAGCAAGGTAAACAAATAATGGAAAAAAGGAACTTGGCACTGTTGTTTGCTCCACATTGAAATATAACCGAGGCTAACAATATAACCGTCGCCACAGAGAGAGACTTTTTGTTTTTCGCTATCTAGCTGACCCATCCAAGCAGCTTGACTGCAAGGGGGACTGTATGTGTAAGTGTTGTCTAACACCATGGTGGAAAATGTACTAATAGGACTTTAATACACACAGCCATGTAGAACACATCATGACAAGCAGCTGGTATCAACAGAGGGGGTGGAAATGAGCCTGTTCATGATAGCACCATAGGATTAGTAGGTGTGGTAGTGCAGGTGCAAATATATTATTAACTACCCGGGAGTTAGAATCACTAGGTGTAGTCCAGCCAAGGAAACTGTACTGATACAGTGCTGCAATATTCTTACTACTTACATAGAGTCTCCAGGAAGAGAGGATCATGGGGTGTCAACTGCTTCTGGTCCAGGAGGCTAATGAGGCGCCCTGACACGTCGATCACCTCCTCTATGTACAGGAACATGCTGTCCAGGTTAGGCAGCTGTGGCTGTGGTAGGGGAGAAGGTACAGACTGACTTTACTGCTCACCCACCACTACATTATCCCCTTCTCCTCTCCATCTCTCCATCCTCTCTCCCATGTACAATTACATTATCCCCTCCTCCTCTCCATCTCTCCATCCTCTCTCCCATATACAATTACATTATCCCCTTCTCCTCTCCATCTCTCCATCCTCCTCCCTCCATCCTCTCTCCCATGTACAATTACATTATCCCCTCCTCCTCTCCATCTCTCTATCCTCCTCTCTCCATCCTCTCTCCCATATACAATTACATTATCCCCTCCTCCTCTCCATCTCTCTA
Source organism: Salvelinus namaycush (assembly GCF_016432855.1). Lineage (NCBI taxonomy): Eukaryota > Metazoa > Chordata > Actinopteri > Salmoniformes > Salmonidae > Salvelinus > Salvelinus namaycush. The sequence continues at coordinate 32,398,122 of NC_052323.1, read as the reverse complement.
TCCTCCTCTCTCCATCCTCTCTCCCATGTACAATTACATTATCCCCTCCTCTCCTCTCCATCCTCTCTCCCATGTACAATTACATTATCCCCTCCTCCTCTCCATCCTCCTCCCTCCATCCTCTCTCCCATATACAATTACATTATCCCCTCCTCTCCTCTCCATCCTCCTCCCTCCATCCTCTCTCCCATATACAATTACATTATCCCCTTCTCCTCTCCATCTCTCCATCCTCCTCCCTCCATCCTCTCTCCCATATACAATTACATTGTCCCCTCCTCCTCTCCATCCTCCTCTCTCCATCCTCCTCCCTCCATCCTCTCTCCCATATACAATTACATTATCCCCTCCTCTCCTCTCCATCCTCCTCTCTCCATCCTCTCTCCCATATACAATTACATTATCCCCTCCTCCTCTCCATCTCTCCATCCTCCTCACTCCATCCTCTCTCCCATGTACAATTACATTATCCCCTCCTCTCCTCTCCATCCTCCTCCCTCCATCCTCTCTCCCATGTACAATTACATTATCCTCTCCTCTCCATTCTCCTCCCTCCATCCTCTCTCCCATGTACAATTACATTATCCCCTCCTCCTCTCCATCTCTCTATCCTCCTCCCTCCATCCTCTCTCCCATGTACAATTACATTATCCCCTCCTCCTCTCCATCTCTCTATCCTCCTCCCTCCATCCTCTCTCCCATGTACAATTACATTGTCCCCTCCTCCTCTCCATCTCTCTATCCTCCTCCCTCCATCCTCTCTCCCACATATAATTACATTATCCCCTTCATCATTACAACTGGCTGATGCATAGACAGGCCCGTCTTCCACCCCATAAAATGGGATACCATCCTGTTTTTACGAGACTCCCGTTTTAAGCGTGGCCTTGTAATCAAAGACATTCGATTATATGGTAATTGAAAAACTTTTCGAGACGTGAAAGGAAATAAAGCATGGTGCTTCAAGATAACCATACCTTAGAGAGCGGTCAATTGACTGTAGTCCCAGTAGGGCCAGAGTTTTCACTGGTCAGGTTACATGTTCAGAAAAACCCTCTTAGCCCTATGCAGCACAGTACCTGGAGTTTCTGCAGGTTGCTCCTGATGGTGCAGGTGCAGACCTGGAGGAGTCTCAGGTAGTTTCTCTCTGTGTAGACCAGCTCCTCTGTGGCCAGGAGCTGCCTCTGAGCCTCTCTCTCAGCCCTCTCCTCAGCCTTCTCTGATGCCTCCTCTGCTGGCTCCTCCACAAGCACTGACACCTCTGATAACAGAGACAGATATATAGGGTCCTCCTCTGTGTCCGCTGTTCTCTCTTTCTCCTCCATTCTCAACTCTTGGGCCTCAGCTCTGGGACTTGGAGAAGGAGTATGGTTTCTGGGAGCTGGGGTTGGGGGAGCTGATTCTGCACTCAAGGGGCTCTCCATGCTGGGGCTGTCTGTCGGAGAAAAGGACGTTGGCTCCATGTGAGCCTGAGGTCTATATCCCACCCAGCAGTAGCAGCCCGTGGCAGTGTTATTATAGTGGGGCTGAATGGCTTATAGGAGACATGAGGAGACTACTTTGCATTGTTGCCTGTCTTCTGAGCTGGAATACGATGTGTTCAAACGAGATGGTCCTGCTCTTAAAAAGCTGTTGCCTCTGTAGCAATTTCACTTGTTAGCAGATTTCATTCAATGTAATGCTGTTTAGCTGTTTAAAAGGCAGCCCCTGTGTTTGACTGATTGTGTCAAAGGAATAGTGAGTAAAACCATGTGGAGGGACAGTCACCGGCAGTGACTTCAACATTAATTGTACTTTTCAGTGTGGTTTGGCTGTGATTTACAACCGAACAAAAGTTACCAAGTTGTATCTGTATCTAATGAGTCATAATTAACATGTAAATGAAAACAAAGACAGAACCATAACAGCCCAGGTCTCTGGATTTCTACTTTAAACATCCAATAAAAATAATAGTCGCACTGAGCAACAACCTCACCTCAGGCTGAAAATAGAAGTTTCTCAGTGAGTGACAGCAGAAAACAGCCATTAAAGCGCATCAATACCTTGAGTAGAGGACTGGGATCAGACGCAGCTCAGCTTGTGGGACAGTGGCGTGTGCTGCTGCTGCTGCTGCATTCGATTGCCTGGCCAACACACAGAAAGACTGGTGTAACTTGTTCCACTCACTCACTAAGAGCTGGGCTTCATGTGGCATGGGTGTGTGAGTGGAGGCTTGTGGGGGGATGGGAGGGTCAGCTGGGCTGTTTGTTAGGGGGAAAGGGTGGAGGCAGGGAGGAGGTGATAGGCTATAGCAGTGTGGAGGCCAGAGAAGACACAGCACACAGCCTCTCTCTGTGCTGAATCAGCTGATTGAATGCAGCGGCCTGTAAAAAGGAAGTGACGCCTGCTCAGGCAAAAGCTCTGGCTGGCCCCCATTTAAGAAGACAGGCTGGCCCCCATTTAAGAAGACAGGCTGGCCCGCCAAGTGGAGACACAGCGCCACGCCGACTGATGTTTTCTCACAGGAAGTAAAAGCTCCAAGGGAATTCAATGGCAATTGCCGCTCAAGTAATTGTCAAGTAATTGTAATTGATTTTCCGTCTGTAAGAATTTAGACTTGTCCGTTGTGTGGATGTCTCAGCACAAGACAATACAATCATTTGGAGTTTACAGTAAGTATTTATCATGAAGGTAATGCCATTTTCTCAGATATTTACAGAGGAACAATTCAACTAACTAACACAAATATTTCAGAGGCAACAAGGAACACACAAGTATTGAGGAAACTACATTTTTAACTGGTTGATTCCATAGGAATGTGAAACATTCAGGCATGTCTGAGTTGATAACATTGGAACTGGGCCAAGGAATGCTGCAGAGCTGGATTAATTACCTGTGGAGTCATCATTATGATGACTTGTAGTTTTAAATAAACTAATGACAAACTAATTTTTCATTTGAGTATTTCATTTCACAAAATTGTCTACTGTTCACAAAATATTTTACAACATGCAACATAAATAAGTTACTCTTACCATACACAGGGGTGGACACTTGGATTCCAGGGATAGCAGGAAACTGCATGGCCGTTGTGTGGGTCCTAATGACTGGGGGATAAAAATATCTTTCAGACTAGTAAACATCCTCCACTCTTCACATCATAATTATCTTCCTTTCTTACTGCAGGTCATGGCCCAGTTCAATGTACAGTAGCAGATTGTAGTAATACATTAGGCCTACTACCTCTACAGATTGTACTAGATGTAGTACAGTACTAGACTGTAGAAGGATTACAGCAGGAGATTGGCTCTAATAAATTCACATTTCCTTTTACAAAAGTGCATATAGATCAGTGATAGATCGGAAACATGGTATGAAGTTATATTACAACACAGTGCAATAAGATATAGCCTAGTCACATACTTAGTTAGTCACATGAAATATAGATAACAGAAAGAGAAACAGACCTTTGGCTTTAAAGCAACAGCAGCTTCTCCTCGCATAAGATGTGGTGCTCCAACTACAAGGTCAGTGCGCACACAGAGAACTCTTATCCAAGGGGATAACATTATAATATTTAATAGAGAGAACATACCTTTAGAAATTGTAGCTGTTAGTCTATGGAGGCAGCACTGTCACTTAACACACGCGCACCTTGAAGTCTTGTTGTGTGTCTTCCAACCCTCAATCACATGTCCCTTTTCTAAGAACAGGTTCGCCAGGCAAGGCTGACGTCACGTCAGTGCAATGCATTGTAGCCTATTGTTTTTTTTGTGTGTGTGTGTGTGTGTCTCAGCACAAAACAATAACATCATATGGAGTTGACAGTAAATGTTTATCATTAGGCTAATGGAATTTGTCAGATATTTACAGAGGAACAATTCAACTAACTGACACAACTATTTCAGGGGCAACAAGGAACAACACAAGTATGAGGAAACTACATATCTGCTTGGTTCCGTAGGAATGTTAAACATTCAGGCATGCCATCTGAGTTTATAACATTGGAATTGGGCCAAGGAATTCTGCAGAACTGGATTAATTACGTTATATATATCTGTGACGATGACTATTTTTAATTTGAGTATTTAAATACAGTAAGTAGTCTACTGCTGACAAAAGATTGTACAACAGTCTCTCGGGCCCAGTCTCTCGGGCCCAGTCTCTCGGGCCCAGTCTCTCGGTCCCCAGGGGTGGACACTTGGATTCCAGGGATAGCAGGAAACTGCATGGCCGTTGTGTGGGTCCTAATGACTGGGGGATAAAATATCTTTCAGACTAGTAAACATCCTCCACTCTTCACATCATAATTATCTTCTTGCTGAACGTCTTTGAACCCTCAATCACGTCTCTTTTCTAAGAACAGCTTGGCCCATCCAGGCTGACATCACCTCAGTGTTTATTCTTCAGATGTCGGGTCACTAACTTTTCCATTGTATTGATTACGCCTGGTAAAAAAGTTGAATTTGACCTAACCTATATGTGCCCCAATTTCAGTAGGTTGATGGCAGTAGCCTGTACTATAGGAACATCTAGTGGTACTTTTTTCCCTGACAAAAAATGTAATTGGCCTAAAAAACAAGATTACAAAATGATCTGAACCCTAAGGGTGGAGCCTCTTTACTAACCTACGACCTGCATAATAGGAAGTGGCATCGTTTGGTAAAACATCGGGAGCCATTGGGTGTGTTCGATATCACAGCCAAAGGTGCAGGTGACTTCCAACTGACTGATCTACAAAAAACATGCATCATAAACAACTACTCATTAGTTGTAGATCAGTCGGTCACAATTTACCCTTTACGGTTTTGATCATCACAAACACAGCAATACACTATGAGCCAGATAGCTGCCAGAAGGTTGAACGTACGTATTGTATAATGACTCTATGGCTGCATGCCTCCAGAAGGGCATCTTTTGAGACAGAGGGGTGCTTTTCCAAAGGCGTAAGGTGCTATGGTGCTGAATGGCGATCACAGCAGTGTAACGATGGAGTGAATAGCCTAATCGGAGACTACCTAAGACCACTGTAAAAGATTTATTGTAAAGTATGGGATAAAGCGTATGCCAGACTTGGCCTACGTTTAAACTCTCCCTTGTTCATTTCAATGTTCATGACCCTATTCATATAAATCATGTCAAATGATTTTAAATTCATATTAACCCCTCCGACAGACTATGCTTTTGGAAAGATTCTATACAAAAATATTTTGAGTGGCAAAATCTCCAGCTGTCATCAGTACTTAAGTACTTAAGTAAAAATACTTTAAAGTACTACTTAAGTCGTTTTTTTTAGCTATCTGTACTTTACTTTACTATTTATATTTTTGACTACTTTTACTTCACTACATTCCGAAAGAAAATAATGTACATTTTACTCCATCAATTTTCCCTAACACCCAAAAAGTTACAATGTTTAGCAGGACAGGAAAGTGGTCCAATTCACTCTTATTAAGAGAACATCCCTGGTCATCCCTACAGCCTCTGATCTGGAGGAGTCATTAAACACAAATGCTTTGGTTGTGTATGATGTCTGTGTGTTGTAGTGTGCCCCTGGCTATCCGTAAATAAAATTACAAAAATAAAATGGTGCTGTCTTATTTTCATATTATAAGCAATTTGAAATGATTTCTACTTTTACTTTTGATACTTAAGTATATTTAAAATTAAATACTTTTAAACTTTTACTCAATTAGTATTTTTTAGGGTGACTTTTAGTTGAGCCATTTTCTAGTATGACAATTGGATACTTTTTACACCGTGGTGGTCGTACATACACTGTTCAAATGTTTTTGAACACCTACTTATTCAAGGGTTATTCTTTATTTTGACAATTTTCTACAAAGCTGTCATCAATGCAAAGGGTGGCTATTTGAAGAATCTTAAATAATACATATATTTTGATTTGTTTAACACTTTTTTGGTTCCTACATGATTCCATATGTTATTTCATAGTTTTGATGTCTTCACTATTATTCTACAATGTAGAAAATAGTAAAAATAAAGAAAACCCTTGAATGTGTAGGTGTTCTAAAACTTTTGACCGGTAGTGTAATTCATAGATTCGCCAAACATCTATTATTCTGTGTCACAACCTGATCTGTTTCACCTGTCTTTGTGCTTGTCTCCACCCCACTCCAGGTGTCGCCAATGTTCCCCATTATCCGCAGTGTATTTATGCCTGTGTTCTGTGAGGAGTGCTACATGAACGAGTGCCACTTGTAAAGTATAATCAAAGACAGACAGTACAGTATGAATATAGGCAGAGACTGCTTCTCCACTAGAAATCCCCAATCACAGTTGTAGGCGATGTCATGGCTATGTTGGCTAGCTAAGCACATGTGCAGCAACACGTCATTGGGTCTAAAGGTCATCTCGCACTGAACTGCACATGTGCAGGCCTTTAAATCAAAGGCACTCCTTCAATATAAAGTTGTTTTTTACTAAAAATGTTAACATGTCAATTTGTCTCTTTCACAATGTTGGAGTAATAACATGTTCGACTACTTACGAGATTGGCTAGAGTCTAGGTTGTGCATTTTAGATTTTGAGAACATTAACTACTAAGGAAAAATTGTTCACTTCTCTCATTGACTTCTCAAAACCGGAACCCCGGCCTGGTCTGCTTGGTCTGTTTTGCAAGCGTTCACGGAAATGCTGTGCCTCTGGGTTGATAAACTCTGTGGTATAATCCTCTGTAACGATTGAGTGGGGTGGAAGAAAACCAAAAGCATCCGGAAGAAACTGATTTTCAGGCTTTACCTAATTTCTACTTTTCCCCTGAAAATTCCACCCCACTGAGGGTGCCCCTTTACTAATGGGTATTTGCTCTCAGGGATCCTTGGGACATTCCTACCCAGTTACATGTAAAATGGTTAAGATATGGGTTAAGGTTAGGTAAGGGTTACGGTAAGGGTTAAGGTTTATTGTAAGAATGTCCCAAAGATTTTGTGAAGCATCACAGCACAGTTGAAAAATATATGGCAAATAAAAATCCGAAATGGATGATGTTGGAAGATAGATGGGAAAGGTTGAGTGGAGCTGAAGGGTGGGACTAATAACAAGATAAACAATGTAGGGCATACGGGATCTGTGAAATGTGTATAGGTGCGGAGCTATTGTGAAATAGCACAGTTACAAGTGGAAATCAAACTGGATGGACAACAGAAATAGAGGAAGGACTAAGAACAAACAAGAGAGAACTATTATAAAGTAGACTGTGTCTGTAAAATGTGTATAAGATGTATAAATTGAAGGTAAAAACAGAAATGTTTATCAGTTTACTCCAATTGGGGGATCGGTGGTAGGGTTTGCGGGGAATAATAAAAAAATAAAAATAAAAAAAATAAAAAAATGTCCCAAAGATCCCGGATAGCACAAACATTTACTAATGTTCTTAGAATCATAAAGATTTTATTACATTTATATTCAAATTTCTTCTAATTCCTAATGTATTCTAATTCTAATTCTTTTATCTAATTATATGCTTAGAATTACCCAACTCAGGTTCGCCACTTCCTGTTTAGAGTGATGAAGACAATAAGATGGCGCCGACAGAGATGGTCACCTCGTTTTTTTAATGTATTATTTCTTACATTGTTAGCCCAGAAAATCTTAAGTGTTATTACATACAGGCGGTAAGAACTATTGGATATAAGAGCAACGTCAACCAACATTACGACCAGGAATACGACTTTCCCGAAGCGGATTCTTTGTTCGGACCACCACCCAGAACATTGGATCTAATCCCAGAGGCCGACCCAAAACAACGTCGCAGCAGAAGAGGTAGACGGAGCGGCCTCCTGGTCAGACTTCGAAGGCGTGCACACCACCCACCGCTTCCGAGTATATTACTCGCCAATGTCCAGTCTCTAGACAACAAGGTAGACGAAATTAAGGCCAGGGTTGCCTTCCACAGAGACAACAGAGATTGTAACATTCTCTTGTTTCACGGAAACATGGCTCTCTCGGGATATGTTGTCGGTGTCGATACATCCACCGGGTTTCTTCATGTGTCGCGCCAACAGAAATAAACATCTCTCTGGGAAGAAGGGCGGGGGTGTCAAGTTCGTTATAAGGATCGGACCTAGGCGCAGCGTGGAATAAATTCTTATTTATTTAAAGAATGAACACTGAACAAACTAACAAAATAACAAAACGAACCGTGAAGCTATACAAACGAGTGCTGACAGGCAACTACACATAGACAAGATCCCACAAACACCAAAGGGAAATGGCTACCTAAATATGATCCCCAAACGATAAACAGCTGCCTCTGATTGGGAACCTTATCAGGCCACCATAGACATACAAATCACCTAGACCTATAAAAACACTAGACATACAAAAAACCCTAGACAATACAAAAATACCTAACCAAAATATAAAGAAAACAGAGATATCTAAGGTCAGCGCGTATACTTCATGATTAACGACTCATGGTGTAATCATAACAACATACAGGAACTCAAGTACTATGGTCCACCTGACCTAGAATTCCATACAATCAAATTCCGACCATATTATCTCCCAAGACAATTCTCATCGGTTATTGTCACAGCCGTGTATATCCCCCATAAAGCAGATACCATGATGGCCCTCAAGGAAGTTCACTAGACTCCATGTAAACAGGAAACCATATATCCCGAGGCTGCATTTATTGTAGCTGGGGATTTTAACAAAGCACATTTGAGAACAAGGCTACCTAAATTCTATCAGCACATTGATTGTAGCACTTGTGCGGGCAATACACTGAATCGCTGCTACTCTAACTTCCATGATGCATACAAGGCCCTCCCCTGCCATCCCTTCGGCAAATCCGACCACAACTCCATTTTGCTTCTACCGTCCTATAGGCAGAAACTCAAACAGGATGTACCCGTGACAAGAACCATTCAATGCTGGTCTGACCAGTCGGAATCCACACTTCAAGATTGTTTTGATCACGCGGACTGGGAAATTTTACGGGCAGCCTCAGAGAATAACATCGATTTATAAACTGATTCGGTGAGTGAGTTTATAAGGAAATGTATTGGAGATGTTGTACCCAGTGTGACTATTTAAATCTACCCTAACCAGAAACCATGGATAGATGGCGACATTTGCGCAAAAATGAAAGCACGAACCACCGCATTTAACCATGGAAAGATGACTGGGAATATGGCCGAATATAAACAGTGTAGTTATTCGCTCCGCAAGTCAATCAAGCAAGTGAAATGAATAGGGACAAAGTGGAGTCGCAATTTAACAGCAGTGGAGAAACCAGTGGAGAAAGACAATGTCGTGAAGAAGGCGCAACAGCGCCTCTTCAACCTTGGGAGGCTGAAGAAATTTGGCTTGTAACCTAAAACCCTCACAAACGTTTACAGATGCACACAATTGAGAGCATCCTGTCGGGCTGTATCACCGCCTGGTACGGCAACTGCACCGTCCTCAACCGCAAGGCTCTCCAGAGGCATCACCGGGGGCAAACTACCTAAACCACAGCTGTAGCCACTCTAAACCACAGCTGTAGCCACTCTTTCAGGCCATCGACACCACAGCTGTAGCCACTCTTTCAGGCCATCGACACCACAGCTGTAGCCCCTCTTTCAGGCCATTGACACCACAGCTGTAGCCACTCGTTTAGGCCATTGACCTCACAGCTGTATCCACTCTAAACCACAGCTGTAGCCACTCTTTCAGGCCATCGACACCACAGCTGTAGCCACTCTTTCAGGCCATTGACACCACAGCTGTAGCCACTCTTTCAGGCCATTGACACCACAGCTGTAGCCACTCTTTCAGGCCATTGACACCACAGCTGTAGCCACTCTTTCAGGCCATCGACACCACAGCTGTAGCCCCTCTTTCAGGCCATTAACACCACAGCTGTAGCCACTCGTTTAGGCCATTGACCTCACAGCTGTATCCACTCTAAACCACAGCTGTAGCCACTCTTTCAGGCCATTGACACCACAGCTGTAGCCTCTCTTTCAGGCCATTGACACCACAGCTATAGCCTCTCTTTCAGGCCATTGACACCACAGCTGTAGCCACTCTTTCAGGCCATTGACACCACAGCTGTAGCCTCTCTTTCAGGCCATTGACACCACAGCTGTAGCCTCTCTTTCAGGCCATTGACACCACAGCTGTAGCCTCTCTTTCAGGCCATTGACACCACAGCTGTAGCCTCTCTTTCAGGCCATTGACACCACAGCTGTAGCCATCCCAAACGAGGCTGGATTATGTTACTGTAGTTATTTCAAAATCGACATGGGTTTTTCATCTTGAATAAAAAATTGAACAATAGTCAAATATACTATGGTATATAATCATAATAATTCATTCCAGATCAGGTAATAGTCCTAGTGGAGGTCTTTGAAATAAACATATGGTTATAATTTATCCATATCTAGTTTTTTTCTTCTACCTAATAATTTCTTTAATGTTTGCAGGAGTGAAAACAGATGTTGTCTGTCTCTGACCATGCATGGCTCATATTCATGGAACATTTTAAGACAAATAGGCCAACCATTTCTGAGTGTTTCCTCATGGAGCATCACTCTGTTCCATTGCAGGGGAGTTCAGCATGTGGTCAAGAGAGAGCGACAGGGGAACGGTGTACTTTGTGTATCAACCCCCCTTCCCTACCACTAAACTCCATCCATCTGTTAGAGGCTAAAAACAGCACACTTTTTGACAAACTGTGCTCCTCGCAAGTCAGGACTTAGGGGAAATTAAGTTCAAATGTAATACGTGAATACTGACATATATAACAGTACATGGAACTGCTTTATTCTTCCTATAGGATAGTATTACTTCAGTATTGTACAATGCTCAGCGAAGACCCCCAATGTATTTACACCCAATGCATTGCAATACAATTAGGCCTACACATGAATTTCTATGAGTTATATATATACTCATACTCATTAGCTTTGAAGGCAATAAGCAACAGCATGGAAATACACTTGTCCATGTCTTTGGTCCATATCAGGTGAAATCCTTGTCCAAAAAATTTATATTACCAAATTGTAGAGTATTTTCCAGTGTCTCCTTCAGTGCATATTCAATAATATTCCAGAAGGGGGCAGTAGAGGTTTGCAACAGAGCCATCCGTCTTGATTTGTGGCTCATAGATTTAACTGGAGTGACTTTAGACGCTGTTTCTTTCATAAACTAGTGGCAGTTTATAAGGGATTATAGGAATATGGTTAACAACGCTCCATTGATTTTCATATTCTGTGAAAGGTAATAGACTGGAACATATTCTTCTCGTTGTGGAGGAATATTACGTCCGGGCACCAGTCAGTCAGTGTGAGAACATGCCAAGTTGTGCAAGGCTGAGGAGCCTGTTGAAGTAGTATGGCTAAGCACCAGAGGGACCAGAAGGTCAAATGTGTTCTAGCCAGGGCCCAGTCCATCACCTACATATGTTCAAACACGCTCACACATGCAAATGCCCTTCAATTCAACACAATTCAACACAGAGATCACATCACAGTGTGATCTCTGTGAATAAAACTGTCCCAGATTAAGAAACAGGAGGACAACTTGTGTGATCTCTGTGAATAAAACTGTCCCAGATTAAGAAACAGGAGGACAACTTGTGTGATCTCTGTGGATACAACTGTCCCAGATTAAGAAACAGGAGGACAACTTGTGTGATCTCTGTGGATAAAACTGTCCCAGATTAAGAAACAGGAGGACAATTTGTGTGATCTCTGTGGATAAAACTGTCCCAGAATAACGAACACTAGGGTAGTATAGTGTGATATCAGAGAGATTGGGATTGTATTGATGGCCAGTAACCTGGGGCTCTATTGTAGTACCCTGTGGCTGTATTTTAGTAACCTGGGGCTGTATTGTAGTACCGGGGGCTGTATTTTAGTACCCTGGGGCTGTATTTTAGTACCCTGGGGCTGTATTTTAGTACCCTGGGGCTGTATTTTAGCAAGTGTTGGTCAATTTCTTCAACAAATGATCAGGTCTATATAATTATCAAACATACATTAGTAATGGAAAGGAAACACAGACTCTTTGTTTAAGTATAAAAATTATCTTTTAGTAATACAATTGTAGGCAGAAGTTGGTACCGAGTACAGTATATGATAGCTCTCCCCAGGTTCTGCAAAATATCTAAGACATCCTGTAACTCATGTAGCCTCTCCCAGTCCTCCTTGCGTGAGTTTCCCTGGCAACAACATTTTAATAAATCTAACTTCCCCCTGACAGCAGCAACCATCTTATCAGCAATTAAAAGCTCAGAAGTGGGTTTGACTGAAATTTGACCTTTCATCACAAGTATCGGGTCATAACAAGGTGAATGAGTCTCAGCATCTTCTGACAGGTGGCTGTTTTCATCAGCCTTGTGTTCTCAGGAAACCAGTCGTATTCTCAGAACATCAGATAGCCAGGTGGGGCCCAGACAGGAGGAGTATGTATGAATGTAGGCAGTTTCCGCCTTCTGATAGTGTCTGAAGGGCACAACACTCAAAACAGGTGTTAATACACACACACAGAGTTCTCTTAGAAGAGGAGACCTTACAGTTTATCATAAAACAATTTATTAACCCTTTAAAAGGTATGAGGCCTTGGTTTAACCCTCTTCACAACTTGGGGTTGTATTTTAGTAACCAGGAGCAGTATTTTAGTACCCTGGGGCTGTATTATAGTACCCTGGAGCTGTATGTTAGTGACCAGGGGCTGTATTTTAGTACCCTGGTGCTGTATTTTAGTACCCTGGGGCTGTATTATAGTACCCTGGAGCTGTATGTTAGTAACCAGGGGCTGTATTTTAGTACCCTGGAGCTGTATGTTAGTAACCAGGGGCTGTATTTTAGTACCCTGGTGCTGTATTTTAGTACCCTGGGGCTGTATTATAGTACCCTGGAGCTGTATGTTAGTAACCAGGAGCTGTATTATAGTACCCTGGAGATGTATTTTAGTAACCAGGGGCTGTATTATAGTACCCTGGAGCTGTATTATAGTACCCTGGAGCTGTATTATAGTACCCTGGAGATGTATTTTAGTAACCAGGGGCTGTATTATAGTACCCTGGAGCTGTATTTTAGTAACCGGGGGCAGTATTTTAGTACCCTGGAGCTGTATGTTAGTAACCAGGGGCTGTATTATAGTATCCTGGAGCTATATTTTAGTAACTAGGGGCTGTATTATAGTACCCTGGAGCTGTATGTTAGTAACCAGGGGCTGCATTATAGTACCCTGGAGCTGTATTCTAGTAACCAGGGGCAGTATTTTAGTACCCTGGGGCTGTATTATAGTACCCTGGAGCTGTATTATAGTACCCTGGAGCTGTATTTTAGTAACCAGGGGCTGTATTATAGTACCCTGGAGCTGTATTTTAGTAACCAGGGGCAGTATTGTAGTACCCTGGAGCTGTATGTTAGTAACCAGGGGCTGTATTATAGTACCCTGGAGCTGTATGTTAGTAACCAGGGGCTGTATTTTAGTACCCTGGGGCTATATTTTAGTACCCTGGGGCTGTATTATAGTACCCTGGAGCTGTATGTTAGTAACCAGGAGCTGTATTATAGTACCCTGGAGATGTATTTTAGTAACCAGGGGCTGTATTATAGTACCCTGGAGCTGTATTATAGTACCCTGGAGCTGTATTATAGTACCCTGGAGATGTATTTTAGTAACCAGGGGCTGTATTATAGTACCCTGGAGCTGTATTTTAGTAACCGGGGGCAGTATTTTAGTACCCTGGAGCTGTATGTTAGTAACCAGGGGCTGTATTATAGTATCCTGGAGCTATATTTTAGTAACTAGGGGCTGTATTATAGTACCCTGGAGCTGTATGTTAGTAACCAGGGGCTGCATTATAGTACCCTGGAGCTGTATTCTAGTAACCAGGGGCAGTATTTTAGTACCCTGGGGCTGTATTATAGTACCCTGGAGCTGTATTATAGTACCCTGGAGCTGTATTTTAGTAACCAGGGGCTGTATTATAGTACCCTGGAGCTGTATTTTAGTAACCAGGGGCAGTATTGTAGTACCCTGGAGCTGTATGTTAGTAACCAGGGGCTGTATTATAGTACCCTGGAGCTGTATTTTAGTAACCAGGGGCAGTATTTTAGTACCCTGGGGCTGTATTATAGTACCCTGGAGCTGTATTATAGTACCCTGGAGCTGTATTTTAGTAACCAGGGGCTGTATTATAGTACCCTGGAGCTGTATTTTAGTAACCAGGGGCTGTATTATAGTACCCTGGAGCTGTATTTTAGTAACCAGGGGCAGTATTTTAGTACCCTGGGGCTGTATTATAGTACCCGGGGGTTGTATTTTAGTTCCCTGGGGTTGTATTATAGTACCCTGGAGCTGTATTTTAGTAACCAGGGGCAGTATTTTAGTACCCTGGGGCTGTATTATAGTACCCTGGAGCTGTATTATAGTACCCTGGAGCTGTATTTTAGTAACCAGGGGCTGTATTATAGTACCCTGGAGCTGTATTTTAGTAACCAGGGGCTGTATTATAGTACCCTGGAGCTGTATTTTAGTAACCAGGGGCAGTATTTTAGTACCCTGGGGCTGTATTATAGTACCCTGGAGCTGTATTATAGTACCCTGGAGCAGTATTTTAGTACCCTGGGGCTGTATTATAGTACCCGGGGGTTGTATTTTAGTTCCCTGGGATTGTATTATAGTACCCTGGAGCTGTATTTTAGTAACCAGGGGCAGTATTTTAGTACCCTGGGGCTGTATTATAGTACCCGGGGGTTGTATTTTAGTTCCCTGGGGTTGTATTTTAGTACCCGGGGGCTGTATTATAGTACCCTGGAGCTGTATTTTAGTTCCCTGGGGTTGTATTTTAGTAACCAGGGGCAGTATTTTAGTTCCCTGGGGTTGTATTATAGTACCCGGGGGTTGTATTTTAGTTCCCTGGGGCTGTATTTTAGTTCCCTGGGGTTGTATTATAGTACCCGGGGGTTGTATTTTAGTTCCCTGGGGCTGTATTTTAGTTCCCTGGGGTTGTATTTTAGTACCCGGGGGCTGTATTTTAGTACCCTGGGGTTGTATTTTAGTACCCGGGTGCTGTATTTTAGTTCCCTGGGGTTGTATTTTAGTACCCGGGAGCTGTATTTTAGTACCCTGGGGCTGTATTATAGTACCCGGGGGCTGTATTTTAGTTCCCTGGGGTTGTATTTTAGTACCCGGGGGCTGTATTTTAGTACCCAGGTGCTGTATTTTAGTTCCCTGGGGTTGTATTTTAGTACCCGGGAGCTGTATTTTAGTACCCTGGGGCTGTATTATAGTACCCGGGTGCTGTATTTTAGTACCCGGGTGCTGTACTAAAAGCTCTGTTACACTATTGACTTCTAGAAGCATTTTTACTGGGTCTGTACCACTCAGGATTGGTTTAAAATTACCTCCCGGAAATCTCATCTTGAATTAACATAGTTACTAATTAGTAGTTTTGAAACAATTATGGGTGAATTGCGGTAACTTCTGCTTTGGCTAGATAAAATGCAATTGTGGTCTGTTTGCAGGGAAATGGAATCAAGTTCATATAAAATATTTAGTGCCTCCGGCCAACGGTTTGTAGTTATGTAAGTCACACATTTACTGTCTTAGATAAGTGTATGAAAGAGATTCCAAGGTACATATAAAGTAGCGTTTACTTTTATCACACCAGACCAGAAAGGACATAGAAGTTGGTCATGCAGTGTTCCATTGACAGGAGTGTTAACAAGGCTTTGTATTAAAATTAAAATAAGTAAATTAGAATAACAAAACAAAACATAATGGCTCTTTATGACTCCATGAAAGACTGTCTGAAAGCAAAAGAGAGAGAAAACAAAATGACTCAATAATAAGTATTCCAGCCAAGTCCTTACATGAATTTATTTCTCTATCATAAACAGTTCAAATGAGCTATTATGTTGGTGTTTTTAAGCAAATCCCGCCAGTTGCTACGCAGTATATTCATTTGGCTGAGGAAATGGATCTGGTCTGATGTTGGGAAGGAAGGGGAGAGGGAAATGTGGCCAAGTAACTTTTACTAGGGGCTTACCTCAGAATAGTCGCAACGTTGGGGGTCAGAGGTTGGGCATTTCTAAAAGAATTTTGTAATTTCAACTGTGGTTTGACTTTCACTCATTTCTTGGGCACGAATAACTGAAAGCAGCTGCAGAGTTGCGAGCCAAGAAGTTGTGAACATTTCAGATATTTTGCAGCTTTAGAGTTTGACCCCAGTCACTCTGACAACTTTGTTCAGAAAGTATACTGTTCTGTTCTAACAGGCTGAGCTTGTGGGGCAATGCTTCCTCCAATGTAGTGCAGTGTGGGTCCTGACTGTGCTGAGCTGTGCTGTGACTGGTTGGTCCACATCTGGAGCAAAGCCCACCAGGCCAGGTACGAGGTGTGCTCTTAGGCCCTGCAACTCTGGACCACGGGGCCTCGTTAAGGTAACGGGAGAAATTTAGCACGGCCTTGGGAAATAAACCTGCATCCAAATGTAATGGGTCTGGCAGTAAACTGATTAAATTGTACACAACTTAGCTGTAGGGGGACCTTGGCCAACCAGGAAGGACTACATGTGAACATGCAGCGATATGTATCTACATGAGGAGTCATGCACACCATAATCAAAGCTGTGTGGGTGTATGAGTCAGTCAGTGTTGAAACACCATGTCTGTCTGTCTGTCTGTCTGTCTGTCTGTCTGTCTGTCTGTCTGTCTGTCTGTCTGTCTGTCTGTCTGTCTGTCTGTCTGTCTGTCTGTCTGTCTGTCTGTCTGTCTGTCTGTCTGTCTGTCTGTCTGTCTGTCTGTCTCTGTTTCTGTGACCATGTTATTGACATCAAGAGAAAGACTACAATATGTCTGTGTCCTCTATGGCCCCCTATTCCCTACATAGTGCACTACTTTTGACCAGAGCCCTATGGGCGAAACATTTGAGATATTGAAGTACACTTGTCTAATTGCTTTGAGTTTAGAATCAACATGAACCTTTCCCCCAAACATTTTATGCTCTATATTAGTATAACTACAAATTCAAAGCTTTCACATTCTTATGACGACCCAAACTGACCAAAGATCTGAAGTCTCCTGCAGAGAGAGCAGTGATAATTATTGACCGGGCTCTGTGAGTGTCGATAGAGTCGTGAAGTCATTTAAGTCCTGCAATTGTTTGCTTCACTTGACATTATTAGTGACACGTACATCAAATATCATAACTTAGCCATATCATAACTGGGAGAGTTATGTGTGCACAAGAAGTTCCATCAGTGCTTGTGTGTCTTTTTTCAGTCCCACTCTTGACCCTTTCACAACAAAACCATTAAATAAAGCTGTCTGTCCCTCACCTCTGAGGTAATTCAGACCAGAAAAGCCACTTAATGTTAATGTAACACTAGCATCGTAGTCATGAGATCATGTTCTTCTTCTTACTTTCTGCTCTCCGTGCCCTCTGACCAGCGCAGTGTGATGTAGGGCCTGCCAGAACATTTGGCCAAATTGTCTGTTTCTCACATTGGTTACCAAAGTAATTAGAACAGTAAAAATAAATGTTTTGTCATACCCGTGGTATACAGTCTGATATACCACGGCTGTCAGCCAATCAGCATTCAGGGCTCAAACCAACCAGGGTATAATTAAGCAATAAGGGATGAGGGGGTGTGGTATATGGCCAATATACCACAAACCCCAGAGGTGCTTTATTGCTAATATAAACTGGTTAACAACCTAATTAGAACAGTAAAAAGTAACTTAATGTCATACCTGTGGTATACGGTCTGATATACCACGATTTTCAGCCAATCAGCATTCAGGGTTCAAACCACCCGGTTTATAAAGAAATATACAGCACATCCACATCAGGATTCCCATAAATTGAGTAAACTTAGATTTTTTTCACTTGCAGTGTTATGCCAATGCCTTATGTAGGACAATCGGAGAATACTAAATGAGTGTATACGTTGCATCGAAGATTTACGGCAATACCACAATACAGCAACTTAGTCACACTCATTTTTAGGCAAGTGCGTGTTGTTAGCAGATGTAAAATACAATATTCAAAGACATAGAAGAACAATTATACTTTTCATAATCTCTCCTTGACGGACATCATCTTAATAAAATGGTCTATAAAGTTTTTTTATACAGTATTTTCTGAGGTCATACATCATGCATTATCATAATAGTATCCCGTACTGATGAAAATGTCAGGAGTTGAATTCTGTTTGCCTACCTGTAAATCATTTGTCATAACCTATACTTTATGGCAACGGTGTCAAGCATGCAATATTTATTGGCTATACGCACATTCCGAAGTGACGCTGTAGCCCATATCCAGCATGAGTTAAAACCTATTACTGTGAACGTTGTTTATGATTGTATATTGCCTAATCAGTTGATTTAGAGCACTTTCATTTTGCATGGATAACTGAATTTATTTAATGTGAGATTGGTTCCCTTTCATTTCAGCCTCTTTATGGGGCAATTTAGGCAAAGAGTTCTGGAGTATCTCATCCACTTTCTTACCTGGAATCCAAACTAATAAACCTCTGGCAACTAAACCTAAGCTTTTTCCACTCTGAGTTTGCGCCAATTGCTTCTTAATTTGCATTTAAATGCTAAACTCACCTTAGGCATCTCTGCTTTATGTACAATATACAGAACTAAACTCACCAAGACAGTGGAGTCTATACTCATCATTGAGGGGTTAGACAGTGGAGACCCTACCCCTCATTGAGGGGAAGACAGTGGAGACCCTACCACTCATTGAGGGGTTAGACAGTGGAGACCCTACCCCTCATTGAGGGGAAGACAGTGGAGACCCTACCACTCATTGAGGGGTTAGACAGTGGAGACCCTACCCCTCATTGAGGGGAAGACAGTGGAGACCCTACCACTCATTGAGGGGTTAGACAGTGGAGACCCTACCCCTCATTGAGGGGAAGACAGTGGAGACCCTACCACTCATTGAGGGGAAGACAGTGGAGACCCTACTACTCATTGAGGGGAAGACAGTGGAGACCCTACCACTCATTGAGGGGAAGACAGTGGAGAACCTACCCTTCATTGAGGGGAAGACAGTGGAGACCCTACCACTCATTGAGGGGAAGACAGTGGAGACCCTACCACTCATTGAGGGGAAGACAGTGGAGATCCTACCCCTCATTGAGGGGTTAGACAGTGGAGACCCTACCCCTCATTGAGGGGAAGACAGTGGAGACCCTACCACTCATTGAGGGGAAGACAGTGGAGACCCTACCACTCATTGAGGGGAAGACAGTGGAGACCCTACCACTCATTGAGGGGAAGACAGTGGAGACCCTACCACTCATTGAGGGGAAGACATTGGAGACCCTACTACTCATTGAGGGGAAGACAGTGGAGACCCTACCACTCATTGAGGGGAAGACAGTGGAGACCCTACCACTCATTGGGGCGCCTGCATGTGCTGATCTGTGTGATTTCCAGGTCCTCTATCAGGCTGGATAATCAGACAGCTGCCTATCATCTCCACGGTACACAGGGCTTTCTTAATTTCCTTTCCCTCTCAGGATGTAAGGGAGGTTCCCCTTGGCTAGAGCTCCACAGGGCCCAGCACAGCAGAGATCCCAGGGCACGATAACATACTCTCAGGCCTTACTTGGTTTGTGGTTGGATCAGATCCCCACGGTTGATAGGTCTCTACTCTAGAAACGACAGTTTCTTAACAGGACACCTCAGACAAAAGGCCCTTTCCTCTTCAGATGATAGTTGCTAAGTGACGGGCAGGGAAAACATCCTCCCCTGGCTGACCTGATCTGATGATGCTGCTGCTGGGAAACAAGGTTATGACTGAATGTCTCTAGTCTATCTCACTGTACATTACCTGCTGATGGGGGATATTAACAGCTGAGAGTAGATAAGGACCAGGGAGAGCCCCTCGGCTCTGTGATAAGGCTCCAGTGCATGGCTCTGTTTGGGGCTGTTGCCATGTTACACCCCTTTAATCCTCTCCCACAGCTTGTCTCTCCCAGGCCATTCATCTGCCCTATCACTAAGTCACCGCTGTTTAGCCTGTTGCTATTGTTGTTGTTGTTGTGCCACTGCATTTTAATCGCTTTATAATGAGAAAGGGGTGGATATTTTATACGATTTTTGTTTACCAAGTCAAGGCTTGCATAATAAAAGTGTTGAGACATGGGATGACGAGCTCCCTATGCATTTCACATTACAGAAGGAGGGAGAGAGGAGGGCGGAATGATTTTATTTCTATGGTCACTATGGCAGTGTACCTAAAGAGATGGGCATTGCACTTTAAACCATTCTCGTCCTTGTACTATATTTAGTACAATATCAAAATGTTCCACAAAACAAAATCTGTTTGGTGTAAATGGATGTGTCATCATAGTTAGTACAAGTGTCTAGACAGGCCATATTGACATTTAACACTGTCATTATCTATCATACTTCCAGTATCAATCAAATTTGGGATTCTGAGAAAATGTGAAAAAATCATTAAAATGACTTCAGCATATGTATGTTTGAAACACATTTCAGAATTAAATAGCTTAAAAGAATATAGTTTTGTTATGTGACCTGTTCTACGCCCAACTATGCCAAATATATGATTCAATTCATTGTCGTTTGTGACCTACTACATTACTCATTTTCATGACCAATTTTGCATACCCCACCCATCCATGAGACATCTGAATCCAAGATGGCGTAGCAGTGTAGACGTGTTTGTTTAGTCCTCTCGTGTACGTTTGTATTTTTCGTATTTCTTGTATATATATATATTTTTTTTTCTATCTCTTTTCGATTTTTAATTCGATTATACCTTCCGGTAACCTACCTCACCCAATGTGATACGGAATCGCTATTATTTTTTAACTTTGGAACACATTCAAGAACCCCCAGTAGCTAACCAGCTAATCAGCTACAAGCTATTTAGTAATTTTTAGCCGCTGCTAGCAGCTTTTACCTTCTGCACAGACACCAGCCCTGTTATTAGCCTGGATATTACTCACCAATTTACCAGCATCGGACTGTCTCTCGACAACAACGCCGGATTCCTGCCGTAATCCCTGAGCCACTACTTCTGATCCTCACAGCTAGCTTGCAGCTAGCGCAGCTAGCGCCACTGCCACGAAGCTAGCACCAGTTAGCAAACACAATTCTACAATTACAACCTCTCTTTCGCCATCGCCATCCGGCTTGGATTCTCTGTCGACACGACCACGTCTGGTCTGCAGACGAATACCCCATCCGCTGTGCCCTCAACCGGCCTCCGTCTGAGCAGACCCCCTCCGTCTGAGCAGACCACCCCCCGGGCTACTAACTTTAAACGCCGCGTGCTAGCTTAGTGGCGGCTTCCCTGCTCCATCTACGGCTGCCCCCTGGACACTATGATCACTTGGCTACATAGCTGATGCCAGCCAGACTGTCCATTAATTCACGGTACTCCATTCTGTTTATTTGTGTTTTATCTGTCGGCTCTGTGTTTTAACTCAGGCTCTGTGTGTAGTTAATCCGACCCTCTCTGCCTAGTCGTCGCCATTTTTACCTGCTGTTGCTGTGTTAGCTGACTAGCTGCTGTTATCTCACCTGTTGTTTTAGCTAGCTCTCCCAATCAAGACCTGCAATCACTTTATGCCTTACTGTATGTCTCTCTCAAATATCAATATGCCTTGTATACTGTTGTTCAGGCTAGTTATCATTGTTTTGGTTTGCAATGGACCCCGTAGTTCCACTCTCCGTACCTCTGATACCTCCTTTGTCCCACCTCCCACACATGCGGTGACCTCACCCATTGAGACCAGCATGTCCAGAGATACAACCTCTCTTATCATCACCCAGTGCCTGGGCTTGCCTCCGCTGTACCCATGCCCCACCATACCCCTGTCTGCACATTATGCCCAGAATCTATTCTACCACGCCCATAAATCTGCTCCTTTTATTCCTTGTCCCCAACGCTCTAGGCGACCAGTTTTGATAGCCTTTAGCCGCACCCTCATCCTACTACTCCTCTGTTCCTCGGGTGATGTGGAGGTAAACCCAGGCCCTGCATGTCCCCAGGCACCCTCATTTGTTGACTTCTGTGATCGAAAAAGCCTTGGCCTCATGCATGTCAACATCAGAAGCCTCCTCCCTAAGTTTGTCTTACTCACCGCTTTAGCACACTCTGCCAACCCTGATGTCCTTGCCGTGTCTGAATCCTGGCTTAGGAAGGCCACCAAAAATTCTGAGATTTCCATACCCAACTATAACACTTTCCGTCAAGATAGAACTGCCAAAGGGGGAGGAGTTGCAATCTACTGCAGAGATAGCCTGCAAAGTTCTGTCATACTTTTCCAGGTCTATGCCCAAACAGTTCGAACTTCTAATATTAAAAATTAATCTCTCCAGAAATAAGTCTCTCACTGTTGCCGCCTGCTACCGACCCCCCTCAGCTCCCAGCTGTGCCCTGGACACCATCTGTGAATTGATCGCTCCCCATCTAGCTTCAGAGTTTGTTCTGTTAGGTGACCTAAACTGAGATATGCTTAATTAACTTATGGCTGCAAGCCCGAGGTCGGTACACCTATGACAACATCCAGCTCAAAGTGCAGGGCGCGAAATTCAAAAAAAATTTTTTTTTAAATATTTAACTTTCACACATTAACAAGTCCAATACAGCATATGAAAGGTACACATCTTGTGAATCAAGCCAACATGTCCGATTTTTAAAATGTTTTACAGGGAAGACAAAATATGTAAATCTATTAGCTAACCACGTTAGCAAAAGACACCACTTTTCTAACTCCATCAGTTTCTTACTCCATCAGGTGCTATCACCAATTCGGCCAAATAAAGATATTGATAGCCACTAACCAAGAAAAAACCTCATCAGATGACAGTCTGATAACATATTTATTGTATAGGATAGGTTTTGTTAGAAAAATGTGCATATTTCAGGTAGAAATCATAGTTTACAATTGCACCCACCATCACAACTCGACTAGAATAAATACACAGAGCAACGTGTATTACCTAATTACTAATCATAAAACATTTCTTAAAAATACACAGCTCACAGCAATGGAAAGACACAGATCTTGTGAATTCAGACAATATTTCAGATGTTCTAAGTGTTTTACAGCGAAAACACAATAAATCGTTATATTAGCATACCACATGTGCAAACGTTACCCGAGCATTGATTCAAGCCAAAGAGAGCGATAACGTAATCATCGCCAAAATATATTAATTTTTTCACTAACCTTCTCAGAATTCTTCCGATGACACTCCTGTAACATCATATTACAACATACATATAGAGTTTGTTCGAAAATGTGCATATTTAGCCACAAAAAACCGTGGTTATACAATGACAATACTAGCAAAACTAGCCTGAAAATGTCGGGCGCCATCTTTAACAGTGATCTTGTCTCATGCATAACTATTCATAAACTTGACTAAAAAAATATAAGTTGGACAGCTATCGAAAGACAAATTAGTTCTTAATGCAATCGCTGAATTACATTTCTAAAATTATCCTTACTGTGCAATACAGGGTTCGCCAAGCGAAGCTATACCAAAAAAAATGGCGGAATATGCGTTTACATTTTTTCGACAGAACAACGATTTATCATCTTAAATATTTCTTACTATGAGGTGATCTTCCATCAGAATCTTGGGCAATGTATCCTTTCTTGGGTCTAATCTTCTTTTGGTCGAAAGATGTCCTCTTGTCCGTCGAAATGCCCACTAACGTTCGACCGGGACCCCGAAACGTGCCCGGCGCTTCAAAGTGCAACACAAAGCAATGCCTCAAAATCGCACTAAACGGATATAAATTGCTATAAAACGGTTTAAATTAACTACCTTATGATGTTTTTAACACCTATAACGAGTAAAAACATGACCGGCGATATATTACTGGCTAAACCCAAGCTTGGAAAGAGAGCAGGTCCGACGTCCATCGTGCGTCAGGCGCAGCAGGAAAAGAACGGTACATCCGGTCTTTGGCCTTTTATACAGGCCCTGATTGCGCAATCGACTCCATTCAAATTGTCACCTCTTACTGACATCTAGAGGAAGGCGTGGGCAGTGTTTGTATCCTCATAGCATTTACAGGGACTTTAAAACTGACCTGGGACCAGAGTCCAAGATTTCTGAAATCTCACTCCATATCAGGAAAAGTGCTGTAGAATGAGTTCTGTTCCACTCAGAGACATAATTCAAACGGCTATAGAAACTAGAGAGTGTTTTCTATCCAATAATAACAATAATATGCATATTGTACGAGCAAGAATTGAGTACGAGGCCGTTTGAAATGGGCACCTTAAACAGAGCTACTCAATACTGCCCCTGCAGCCATAAAAAGTTAACACCCCGGCAGTCCTACAATCTAAGCTAGATTTCCTCAATCTCACACAAATCATCAAGGAACCCACCAGGTACAACCCTAAATCCGTAAACATGGGCACCCTAATAGACATTATCCTGACCAACTTGCCCTCCAAATACACCTCTGCTGTCTTCAATCAAGATCTCAGCGATCACTGCCTCATTGCCTGTATCCGCTACGGGTCCGCGGTCAAACGACCACCCCTCATCACTGTCAAACGCTCCCTAAAACACTTCTGCGAGCAGGCCTTTCTAATCGACCTGGTCCGGGTACCCTGGAAGGATATTGACCTCATCCCGTCAGTTGAGGATGCCTGGTCATTCTTTAAAAGTTACTTCCTCACCATATTAGACAAGCATGCTCCGTTCAAAAAATGCAGAACTAAGAACAGATATAGCCCTTGGTTCACTCCAGACCTGACTTCCCTCGACCAGCACAAAAACATCCTGTGGCGAACTGCAATAGCATCGAAGAGCCCCCGCGATATGCAACTGTTCAGGGAAGTCAGGAACCAATACACGCAGTCAGTCAGGAAAGCAAAGGCCAGCTTTTTCAAGCAGAAATTTGCATCCTGTAGCTCTAACTCCAAAAAGTTCTGGGATACTGTAAAGTCCATGGAGAACAAGAGCACCTCCTCCCAGCTGCCCATTGCACTGAGGCTAGGTAACACGGTCACCACCGATAAATACGTGATAATCGAAAACTTCAACAAGCATTTCTCAATGGCTGGCCATGCCTTCCTCCTGGCGACTCCAACCTTGGCCAACAGCCCCGCCCCCCCCCGCTGCTACTCGCCCAAGCCTCCCCAGCTTCTCCTTTACCCAAATCCAGATAGCAGATGTTCTGAAAGAGCTGGAAAAACGGGACCCATACAAATCAGCTGGGCTTGACAATCTGGACCCCCTATTTCTGAAACTGTCCGCCGCCATTGTCGCACCCCCTATTACCAGCCTGTTCAACCTCTCCTTCGTATCATCTGAGATCCCCAAGGATTGGAAAGCTGCCGCGGTCATCCCCCTCTTCAAAGGGGGAGACACCCTGGACCCAAACTGTTACAGACCTATATCCATCCTGCCCTGCCTATCTAAGGTCTTCGAAAGCCAAGTCAACAAACAGATCACTGACCATCTCGAATCCCACCGTACCTTCTCCACTGTGCAATCCGGTTTCCGAGCCGGTCACGGGTGCACCTCAGCCACGCTCAAGGTACTAAACGATATCATAACCGCCATCGATAAAAGACAGTACTGTGCAGCCGTCTTCATCGACCTGGCCAAGGCTTTCGACTCTGTCAATCACCATATTCTTATCGGCAGACTCAGTAGCCTCGGTTTTTCTAATGACTGCCTTGCCTGGTTCACCAACTACTTTGCAGACAGAGTTCAGTGTGTCAAATCGGAGGGCATGTTGTCCGGTCCTCTGGCAGTCTCTATGGGGGTACCACAGGGTTCAATTCTCGGGCCGACTCTTTTCTCTGTATATATCAATGATGTTGCTCTTGCTGCGGGCGATTCCCTGATCCACCTCTACGCAGACGACACCATTCTGTATACTTCTGGCCCTTCCTTGGACACTGTGCTATCTAACCTCCAAACGAACTTCAATGCCATACAACACTCCTTCCGTGGCCTCCAACTGCTCTTAAAACGCTAGTAAAACCAAATGCATGCTTTTCAACCGTTCGCTGCCTGCACCCGCACGCCCGACTAGCATCACCACCCTGGACGTTTCCGACCTAGAATATGTGGACATCTATAAGTACCTAGGTGTCTGGCTAGACTGCAAACTCTCCTTCCAGACTCATATCAAACATCTCCAATCCAAAATCAAATCTAGAGTCGGCTTTCTATTTCGCAACAAAGCCTCCTTCACTCACGCCGCCAAACTTACCCTAGTAAAACTGACTATCCTACCGATCCTCGACTTCGGCGATGTCATCTACAAAATAGCTTCCAATACTCTACTCAGCAAACTGGATGCAGTTTATCACAGTGCCATCCGTTTTGTTACTAAAGCACCTTATACGACCCACCACTGCGACCTGTATGCCCTAGTCGGCTGGCCCTCGCTACATGTTCGTCGTCAGACCCACTGGCTCCAGGTCATCTACAAGGCTATGCTAGGTAAAGTGCCGCCTTATCTCAGTTCACTGGTCACGATGGCTACACCCACCCGTAGCACGCGCTCCAGCAGGTGTATCTCACTGATCATCCCTAAAGCCAAAACCTCATTTGGACGCCTTTCCTTCCAGTTCTCTGCTGCCTGTGACTGGAACGAATTGCAAAAATCTCTGAAGTTGGAGACTTTTATCTCCCTCAACAACTTTAAACATCTGCTATCCAAGCAGCTAACCGATTGCTGCAGCTGTACATAGTCCATCGGTATATAGCCCACCCAATTTACCTACCTCACCCCCATACTGCTTTTATTTATTTACTTTTCTGCTCTTTTGCACACCAGTATCTCTACTTGCACATGATCATCTGATGATTTATCACTCCAGTGTTAATCTGCTAAATTGTAATTATTCGATTTATTGCCTACCTCCTCATGCCTTTTGCACGCATTGTATATAGACTTTCTTTTTTTCTACCATGTTATTGACTTGTTTATTGTTTACTCCATGTGTAACTCTGTGTTGTTGTCTGTTCACACTGCTATGCTTTATCTTGGCCAGGTCGCAGTTGTAAATGAGAACTTGTTCTCAACTAGCCTACCTGGTTAAATAAAGGTGAAATAAAAAAAATAAAAAAACATCCATGCACACTCACATGTGTGTATTTCTGTGGTATGTATGTGCACTGCATTTGCTTCTACTGATTTCTTTAGATATGATAGAAATATGCAATGGTATAAATATATAAATATAATATGACATTGTTGAATACTCCATTCTGATTTGCTTGAAGGGCATTCTAAAGCATGCATTATTTCCCTATAACGCACAGTAGAGTGCTTTCGGAAAGTATTCAGACCCCTTGACTTTTTCAAAATTTTGTTACGTTACAGCCTTATTCTAAAACGTATTAAATGAATGTTTTTCCTCATCAAAATACATCAAAGGGAAAACAGTTTTTTAGACATTTTTGCTAATTTATTACAAAATAAAAAACAGAAATGCCTTATTTACATATGTATTCAGACCCTTAGCTATGAGACTCTAAATTGTTTCCATTGATCATTCTTGAGATGTTTCTACAACTTGACTGGAGTCCACCTGTGGTAAATTAAATTGATTGGACATGATTTGGAAAGGCACACACCTGTCTGTATAAGGTCCCACAGTTGACAGAGCATGTCAGAGCAAAAACCAAGCCATGAGGTTGAAGGAATCTTCCGTAGAGCTCCGAGACAGGATTGTGTCGAGGCACAAATCTGGGGAAGGGTACCAAAAAATGTCTGCAGCATTGAAGGTCCCCAAGAACACAGTGGCCTCCATCATTCTTAAATGGAAGATGTTTGGAACCACCAAGACTCTTCCTAACGCTTGCCGCCCGGCCAAACTGAGCAAAACGGTGGAGAAGGGCCTTGGTCAGGGAGGTGACCAAGAACTCGATGGTCACTCTGACAGAGCTCCAGAGTACCTCTGTGGAGATGAGAGAACCTTCTAGAAGGACAACCATCTCTGCAGCACTCCACCAATCAGGACTTTATGATAGAGTGGCCAGACAGAAGCCACTCCTCAGTAAAAGGGACATGACAGCCCGCTTGGAGTTTCCCTAAAGCCACCTAAAGTCTCTCAGACCATGAGAAACAAGATTCTCTGGTCTGATGAAACCAAGATTGAACTCTTTGGCCTGAATGCCAAGTGTCACATCTGGAGGAATCCTGGCAACATCCCTATTGTGAAGCATGGTGGTGGCAGCATCCAAGATCGAGGGAAAGATGAGCGGAGCAAAGTAGAGAGAGATCCTTGATTAAAACCTGCTCCAGAGCGCTCAGGACCTCAGGCTGGGGTGAAGTTTCACCTTCCAACAGGACAACGACCCTAAGCACACAGCCAAGACAATGCAGGAGTGGCTTCGGGATAAGTCTCTGATTGTCCTTGAGTGGCCCAGACAGAGCCCGGACTTGAACTCAAACATCTCTGTAGAGACCTAAAAATAGCTGTGCAGCAACGCTTCCCATCCAACCTGACAGAGCTTGAGAGGATCTGCAGAGAAGAATGAGAGAAACTCCCCAAATACAGGTGTGCCAAGCTTGTAGCGTCATACCCAAGAAGACTCGAGACTGTTATCGCTGCCAAAGGTGCTACAACAAAGTACTGAGTAAAGGGTCTGAATACTTATGTAACTGTGATATTTCAGTTTTTAATTTTTTATACATTTGCAAAATGTCGAAACACCTGTTTTTGCTTTGTCATTATGGGTTATTGTGTGTAGATTGATGAGGGAAAAAAACTATTTAATACATTTTAGAATAAGGCTGTAACATAACAAAATGTGGAAAAAGTCAAGGGGTCTGAATACTTTCCGAATGCACTGTATATTTGCAGTGTCGAATTCAATGGCTATAGTTCATTCTGACATGTTCCATGTTTGAGCTGCTTTAGAAAAAAGGTGAATTGAAAACATTATTGGCATTGTTGAATTAAATTTTCATAATAGCATGGTAAGACTGATGGTTTAGTTAGCTAAACTAGCAAGTCTGTTTGTTTGGTTACCAAGGCAACTACTGTCGCTATCTAGTAAACTTGCTAGCTACTTCTTTCCATGACATAGACTGACTAGGTGAATCCAGGTGAAAGCTATGATCCCTTATTAATATCACCTGTTAAATCCACTTCCATACGTGTAGATGAAGTGGAGGAGACAGGTTAAAGAAGGATTGTTAAGCCTTGAGACAATTGGGACATGGATTGTGTATGTGTGCCATTCAGAGGGTGAATGGGAAAGACAAAAGATTGAAGTGCCGTATGGTAGTAGGTGCCAGGCGCACCGCTTTGAGTGTGTCAAGAACTGCAACGCTGCTGAGTTTTTCATGCTCAACCGTTTCCTGTGTGTATCAAGAATGGTCCACCACTGAAAGGACATCCAGCCAACTTGACACAACTGTGGGAGTCAACATGGGCCAGCATCCCTGTGGAACGCTTTCGACACCTTGTAGAGTCCATACCCCGACAAATTGAGTCTGTTCTGACTGGCCAAGTGGGGTGCAACTCAGTATTAGGAAGGTGTTCCTAATGTTTTTTACTCAGTGCTGCTCTTTTCTCCTAAGTGAGACTGGAGAAACTTTACAGGTCTGCAACACTCATTTCATCTTTATTTAATAGAATGTTTTTAAAGTGTCCTGGTTTGATGATGCGGAAGACGCCTCTGATGACTTCATCTTCATTGTGTTTTTCTTTTAACCCCTCTGCCATTTGTCTACACATGCTGTTATAACTCATGTCAGATGTGTTGTCCCCTATTTGACCCCCGTGTGTTTTAAACTCCCTGCGCTGCAGATATGGTAGGTCTCTGATGGCAGATTAAAAAACAGATTAAAAAACATGAGCTGGCGCAAACCCATAATAATAGTTTGTGTGGAGGTGCTGACTAACGGCGAATAAACTATAAACTATCAAAATAAAGAAAGTCGCACACTCCATGTATAAACTCCCAGCAATTGAATGGGTATTTACCAATGTTTCGGCATCACTGTGCCTTCCTCAGGGTGATGTCATGAATACTTGAACCAGGTTATGTAGACACACAGTGCAATTAGTGTAACCAATGACAATAGTGAGGGGTGGGTCATAATGATTAAGTTATTTAAAATTAATTAGTGAAACTGTTAAAAAATAGTATATGGCATAGTAAATATATTACGCTATTGTTATCATATAGAAACATAATGGAATATTGTACATCATATTAGCATCAACAGACATTATTGTTTCATTCAATTTCACATAATAATTTCGTATTTCATTTCATTTTTGTTACATGTAATCTTTTGGTCCAACCTTAATATATAATGAGCATCATCAACAGGGGGAACATATTAGGTGTACGCTAATAAGCTGTAAAAATAATTTTTAAATTCATAAGACTTGTTCATAAAGGAAAGATTTGTTCATAAGAAGGGCCTGAGATCAAAGTCAATATTCTGACCACTAGGGGTCAATGTTTTTAGACAGGATATCCAGTAAGCCTCCCTTTATAGGCTTTTCCACATGAACAGGTGATGAGATAGATTACTCCCTTGGTCTTGCATGAGATGATACCCCTAACAGGGATATCGACCTGTATGTGTGTGTCTGAAGAAAGACGTTTTTATAGTGCTATTGCACTGTGCGCATGAGCCACATTTGTAGTTCCCATTTGGGATAGGTGTCAAGAGTGTCTGAGTGGGCTGAGGGGCAGGTCAGATCTCACCAAACTATCTCCAATATTGCGACCACGCTTATAGACCACCAGTGGGGGTTCCTTGAAGAGGTGTGTGATTTTTTTGGGTCTGATTGCAGAATATGCTAGTGCTTTTTCAGGATTGCTTTCATTTTCTCTGAACCCTTGGTGTACTTAGTGGAAAAGACTGTTTCTCTGTGTGTCTCTGATGGCGACCATGCTATCAGCTGTGAGGTGTGCTACATGGTCAATGCTCAAGTTTTTAGACAAGATGCTACATTCCTTTACAGGAGGTGGTTTGTCTGGTGTGGCGGGTGTTACTTTACACTGAAGGAGTTTTCTGCCTAGCTCCTCATAACTGGTCAAAATACTCAGACTTTCGGCAAACGGGAAAACTTCATCAGATGTCAGTGTAGGCAACTTCTTCTTAATCGAGCAGACCAGTCCCTTTCTATCATTGTCGGATATGATACACACTTCCAAACACTTCAGGTACGTAGTGCTGCACTCTCTCAGCCAGAATCTGTTACACGCCTCAGACTGAGACGTGGTCATCAGATAACAAACCTGAATTAACAGGGTGAAATGATGAGATGGAGAAACATTAGTAGTGTTCAGTATTAGGCATTCACCAAGATTGAAGAAGAAACCTCCAAGATCTCACAATCCCACTAACGCTCCCCATTGACGTCACTAGCGTCAGTAATCATATACATTACTTTCAATGCAAATACCTGGGAGGCCTAAAACAGTACACAAGGTTTGGCTCCATAAAATAACAAACAAAAGTAAACATAACAAATATTACTATACATATTTGTGTGCGTCACACATAAATACCAACAATTATTACGTTCTGATCATTTGAACATGTACACACATTACTTGATTCATATTCAAAGACAAAATGTAGTACAATATCAAAAACTCACATTGTAGAAAAAACAAATGCTTCGGACGATTTAAAAAAACTATATATATATAATCCGTTATGGACATGAATCGGTTAACATCAAAGAAATTCCAGTCAAAGTATGTACACTGTCTGGAAACAGTCTGTTGTTCGCTGCACCTGTGAAACATTATAAATGTATCTAACTCTTCGGTGAGACATGAGTTTGTGCCCTAGTAATGCTCTTATGGCATATCATCAACACAACTGTATTTGCGATCCAGTGCCCTGTCTATCACTTTCATTCGCTGTCAAACATAAACAATGTATAACCAAAAATCACTCCCTTCTTAGACGTTTCCCAGACACCTACCCGGCATCTCCTAGCAACGTTCCCTCCCTCTCTCTCTCCTTCTCTCCCTCCCACAGTGCACCTTGGCCAGCCAAAAAAGACACTCAGATGTAAACAGACAGGACGCCTACTGATCCAAAGCCACTCATGTTCATAGGGAGAATTTATTTTGACCAGAATGTTCTGATGTCCAAAAACAAGAAGGAAGGGCAGGACCAATTTGTGTAAATATGAGCATTTTTATTTGACAGTTGCTAGGATAATGACATTGACTGAGCCCCTCCCTTGTTTGAGTGCAGTATCTACAAGAAATAGATACATGTCTTCTGTGTTTGATACTAGGTGGTATATGAACTCCTTATTATTTGATAAATATAAACATTCTCCTTTTAGTTTTGACTAACTATGTTCTGTGTGTGGCATGGTTCCTTATATCAAAATGTTAAGGATTAAGTACAGTACATTTCATTTTCTCTTCACTCTATGTCCACTACTCTATTTCCACATCCCAGGTGACATGTTCAAAGATTACTAAATAAAAAGACTGGCTTGAATTCAATGCTTGGGGAAATGTATGCTTTCACATTTCCTCCAATCACTCTTCAAATCACTTGATTCTAAAAGGAATTTGTCAAACAGATGATAAGCACTCAGCTTCAGTGTTGAAGTTAATGAGACCCTTAAAGTCATTTGAGTTTCATTAAATGACCTGTAATAACATGTATCTGTAGCCAACACCACTCAACCTGGAACTAGTTAAAAAACACCTTAAATCATTGCTGGGAATATGTAAAGATACAGGCGTTGATACACCATTGAGGCAAAGCCAAAACCTCTTTTTTTATCAGTTGCAAGGCGTGAATGGTAATTTGTCACCCAGAACTCCCGTTGCAGTAAATCAAAGAAGTGGGGAATGATTTGATGTATTTCAAACATTTTTCAAATATTATGACAAGCATGTAATATTTCACTTTTTATTTTTATTTTATTTTTTACAGTTTGTTTAAATTGCATATTTGATCGCCCGCCAATAGTTATACTGGTTCTTGCTCAGGGTTCCCTTAGAATAATACTGCAATCATATTTTTCCTCGCAGGCATCTAAGTCATTACTCATTTCTACCCTCAAGCAGCAATCTCAGAGAAATGAAACAGTAGTTCTTAGTACATATTGCAGACTGTGGAGGCAGGAATATTTTATATTATGTAGCTAACATTTTCAAACATGTAATATGTTCTCCTAAACCCACTTGGGGTGGACTTCCAGGAGAGATTCCCAATAGTGCCCCAAACCCAGCTCAGTATGACCAGAAAACCCATTTGATGCTTAGCAGGCCTAGAAATCCCCTCTGAATGTATTTGACTGAGATCACTACCATGATGGGTGAAACACTAGCCTCTGTGACGTCCCTAAACACTTTACGAGGAAATTACAGCCACACTCCAGGTCATTTACACTAATTAAATGTTTTAGCAACAAACCACTTATGTAAGTATTGGTGTATTTTAATCAGACAAGTCATCAGCTCATATTACCATTAGACATATGAGATTGTGTTATTAACATACTTTCAGACATTCACATTCAACTTCACTGACTGGAGCCAAATGGACTCCAACACATGCGGGCTAGAGAATCTCCATTGAAAATGTTTTTTAGTCCAGCATTGGGCTTAATATGTGACCGGGAAACTGCCACATGATGTCCAAGTTCGGAGGTCAATATAGGATGACTGACTCATAATCAATATTAAGTTATATCTTTATATAAGGCTTGAGTTACATCAAAACCAGCCTCTCCATTGAGATGTGGTGTGTTCCAAAACAACTTTAGCCTCAATAAAAACAGACTCCATTCCAGTGTAGACTAGACTTTAGATAGATTGATGAGCACAGCTCCAGATTAGCTGGAGGAGTATAAACTTGCTGGGAGTGTCCTGCTGGGAGTGTCCTGCTGGGAGTGTCCTGCTGGGAGTGTCCTGCTGGGAGGGTACTGTGGAAGGGTCCTGCTGGGAAGGTGCCAGGGAAACAGATAGTATCATGATGCCAGCCTACAGCCATTAACATAGCTGACCAGGTCACATATTTCCAGGTGTGCCCGACAGGCAGATTGTGTCTGGGGGAGAGAGCTGACATCCAGGGGCCTCATTAATAAACCGTGCCTGAGTACAAAAAAATTATAATAATTGTGATTTCACCAGTTGTTTATAAAAACTGAACTTGAAGTGAGAATGTACTTTCTTCCACGTAAACTTTAGACCATGCGTACACACATCTTCTAGTGGTTTAAGTATTGTAGCCTATTGCAAGCAGGCAAGTAGGCCTATAAGTATTTTGTGGGAGTGGGTGATTTGATGACACACATTCATAAAAACATAATAACAAGATACAGCCATTTACCGTTAGTGAGAAGAGTGTTTTATTTTTTTCATCTAAAATAATGAGGCATAGGAATATATTTCCTATTTGTTATATTTTTATAACCATTGCAGAATAAATTCCTCACCTTTTCTGGCTGTGATGGGTTCATATTCCTGAAACAGCCATACAACAAATTACCGTGTGCAATTCTCATTTAATTGGGTCTTTGTAAATAGATAGGCGATGTATTTAAAGTTTTGTTGTAGGTGAACCTATAGGTAGTGTGGTTTAATATATAGTAGCATACAGTCGATTTTAATAACAGGTGAACATCGAGACAGTTGATCTTTTACTCTGAAGTATGTATGCTACTTTGTAGCCTACTATAATTTATTTTTTAGCCTAGACCAGGGGTTCCCAGACTTTTTCACTTGGGCACCCTTCCAGCATTGAGGAATATCCCGTGCCCCTCCTGCACGGGCGCGCGTGCATCACGTCTATTTCTATGGGCTCAAGCACTGTTCATGACATAAACTGTTCACACCCTTCTTGTTGGAAAGAGAGAACATTTTGCAGGTTTAAAGCTTATTTCCTGCAATTCTACACATTTTGTCATAGCGTGCAAACAACATTTTGCAGTTTTAAAACACATTTTCTTGCAATTGTATACATTTTGCCATGACTAATGTGTATTCATGTGATATTTGAGTGACTAAAAAATTACAACAATATCTATGGACTAAAAAACTTAGATAGTGTGAGGAAGAGGGAGGGTTCAGACACTAATATAAACAGCAGTCGGTGAGGAAGAGGGAGGGTTCAGACATTAATATAAACAGCAGTCTGTGAGGAAGAGGGAGGACTCAGACACTAATATAAACAGCAGTCTGTGAGGAAGAGGGAGGGTTCAGACACTAATATAAACCGCAGTCTGTGAGGAAGAGGGGGGGTTCAGACACTAATATAAACCGCAGTCTGTGAGGAAGAGGGAGGGTTCAGACACTAATATAAACCGCAGTCTGTGAGGAAGAGGAAGGGTTCAGACACTAATATAAACAGCAGTCTGTGAGGAAGAGGGAGGGTTCAGACACTAATATAAACAGCAGTCTGTGAGGAAGAGGGAGGGTTCAGACACTAATATAAACAGCAGTCTGTGAGGAAGAGGGAGGGTTCAGACACTAATATAAACAGCAGTCTGTGAGGAAGAGGGAGGGTTCAGACACAAATATAAACAGCAGTCTGTGAGGAAGAGGGAGGGTTCAGACACTAATATAAACAGCAGTCTGTGAGGAAGAGGGAGGGTTCAGACACTAATATAAACAGCAGTCTGTGAGGAAGAGGGAGGGTTCAGACACTAATATAAACCGCAGTCTGTGAGGAAGAGGGGGGGTTCAGACACTAATATAAACAGCAGTCTGTGGGGAAGAGGGGGGGTTCAGACACTAATATAAACAGCAGTCTGTGAGGAAGAGGGGGGGGTTCAGACACTAATATAAACAGCAGTCTGTGAGGAAGAGGGAGGGTTCAGACACTAATATAAACAGCAGTCTGTGAGGAAGAGGGGGGGTTCAGACACTAATATAAACAGCAGTCTGTGAGGAAGAGGGAGGGTTCAGACACTAATATAAACAGCAGTCTGTGAGGAAGAGGGAGGGTTCAGACACTAATATAAACAGCAGTCTTTGAGGAAGGGGGAGGGTTCAGACACTAATATAAACAGCAGTCTGTGAGGCAGAGGGAGGGTTCAGACACTAATATAAACAGCAGTCTGTGAGGAAGAGGGGAGGAGGATTCAGACACTAATATAAACCGCAGTCTGTGAGGAAGAGGGGGGTAGGATTCAGACACTAATATAAACTGCAGTCTGTGAGGAAGAGGGAGGGGAGGATTCAGACACTAATATAAACCGCAGTCTGTGAGGAAGAGGGGGGGATGATTCAGACACTAATATAAACCGCAGTCTGTGAGGAAGAGGGGGGGAGGATTCAGACACTAATATAAACTGCAGTCTGTGAGGAAGAGGGGGGGAGGATTCAGACACTAATATAAACAGCAGTCTGTGCGGAAGTGGGAGGGTTCAGACACTAATTTAAACTGCAGTCTGTGAGGAAGAGGGGGGGGAGGATTCAGACACTAATATAAACCGCAGTCTGTGAGGAAGAGGGGGGGATGATTCAGACACTAATATAAATGCAGTCTTTGAGGAAGAGGGGGGGAGGATCCAGACACTAATATAAACAGCAGTCTGTGAGGAAGAGGGATGGTTCAGACACTAATATAAACAGCAGTCTGTGAGGAAGGGGGAGGGTTCAGACACAGAAAAAAAAAGAAAAAAAGAAAAAAAGAAAAAAAAAAAAAAACTTAGATAAAAAAATGTTAGCTCACATGGGCTAGTTGATCTGGACATTTCTGACAAGTTATAAATAGCTCCCTATGTAACACCCTGATCTGTTTCACCAGTCTTTGTGATTGTCTCCACCCTCCAGGTGTCGCCCATCTTCCCCATTATCCCCTGTGTATTTTTACCTGTGTTCTCTGTTTGTCTGTTACCAGTTTGTTTTGTTCATCAAACCTACCAGCGGTTTTCCCCTTGCTCCTGTCTTGTCTATAGTTCCTGTTTTCTAGTTTTCCAGGTTTTGACCTTTCTGCCTGCCCTAAGCCTGTCTGCCATCCGGTACCTTTGTCCCACTACCCTGGATTACCGACCTCTGCCTGTCTTGACCCTGAGTCTGTCTGCCGTCCGGTACCTTTACCCCACTACTCTGGATTACCGACCTCGGCCTGACCGGACCCTGAGCCTGCCTGCTGTCCTGTACCTTTGCCTGCCCGTGTTCGATTTAATAAACTTTTGTTACACTGTCTGTACCTGGGTCTTACCTTCGAACCTGATACCCGAAGGCACTGATTCTCAATCCTGGTCCTGGGGACCCAAAGAGGTGCACATTTTTGTTTTTGCCCCAGCACTACACAGCTGATTCAAATGATCAACTCATCAAAAGGCTTTGATGATTTGAAATCAGCTGTGTAGTGCTGGGGCCAACAAAAATGTGCACCTCTTTGGGTCCCCAGGACCAGGATTGAGAGCCACTGCCCTAAGGTATCCAATGACTGACATGACGAGAGGAAATCGGATATGCTATTGCAACTTTGAAGAGTTTAAAGCCGGGAACCACTGGCCTAGACAATGTTTGTATGATGTCACACCAATGAAGTGATGTGATTTTGGTCATGTGGAGATTAGACTATTTAGTCTCAGACCCTAGATCAAGGCAGGAGACACTAATAAACACTAATAAACTAAATATTGATCAACAATTCGTCCTTTGCATAGAAGTGTAGTCTACTTTTAAATTGTTTCCAAAATACAATCAGTCTTGCAGAATGGGCGGGCAGGGCAGGCACTTGCTCTAAGCAACATTCATGTTTAGTTTGAAAAACTCACCGCAAACTATCAAAACGTTCTGCCCACACCTCCACAGAAATGTGATCAAATATTCTATTGCTATTTTATTTTACAAACTGCATTGGCCTAATTCCAACAGTGCCAAATTATACAGCATATACGAGGGCACTATAAAAAGTGAATGGAGTGCGTTTCCGTGCAGAGTTTTAATGCTCGTTCACGAACGCACATTTTTACGACAGGATTTCTAACAGTAAACATGTGTATGTATGGCATGCACCAAGTTTATAAATCTCAATATTTTAAGACATACGTATTTTCAAAAATGTTGCATGCAGATATTTAGTGTAAAATTTACACAATGGTCATAAATATGGCCCCAGGTCCCTCACTGTCCCCTGAGGCATTCCCAGTGCCCTACAGGCAGACTGTGTCTTTGGTAGAGGTGACATCCAGCCGCCTCCCTGTCCCCAGAGGAATTTCCAGTGCCCTAGAGGCAGACAGGCAATCCATAACCACTACTTTTACTACATACAGTAACCACATACCTACTAAATATGGGCAATGATCTGAAAAGACAGGGTACCTGAGATGTCTACTGGTAGTCTAACCCTTTAACTCCACAAGGTGGCAGTATGATTTACTAATGACAGCATCAGGAGGAACTTGTCTTTATATCCACCATGAACTATCAGAGCAGAGGTCATAGATGAAGTTATGACATAGCCATGTTCAGCATAAACTTTTATGAACAATTGAATAATCCTGTCAAGCAGTGAGCTGAAATTCGCTATGCTATCTACTTCTCTCTCAAACTCTTTAAACATTCTTAATCTCTTCTTGCCAGGCCTACAGTGCTTGATCTGGAAGAGTTTAACTCACCCTTACTCTCACAGCATTTCCTCTCATCATGGTGAAACAATGGGAAGAAAATACATAGAGATATTTCCTTTCTTTGAGCTGGTTTGGCTGGTGGCTCTGGTTGCAATGGGTCATGTAATCTCAGTTTCATGGGCTGGAAATGGAAGGGGTTTACAGTCTTATCCAGGGGCTTTGGAACGGTTAGGGGCTGTTAGGGCCGTTCTACACAGATGTACTCCAGCTTATCATGTGTATTTATCCTGACGGGATCCACTGTGCATCAGACTGCAACATGTAACGCCTAGAAGAATTCAACATAGTGACATGGTTTACGTTGGCCCGCTTCTTGTGAAACTGGACGCGATAGGGTCCAATAAATCATCAGGAGGGTCGCACACTAAGACAAATAAACACTGTTTACAAATAAAGTTTTGATCCAAAGACATTTGTAGGGGATCCAAAAATGACAAAATCATGTCAGCTACTCTTTAAGTGAATTTATAGCGATGGCTTTTAGTGTGAATCATGCTGTGTCATTATGTGGTTGGTGGTTAAGTTTATGCCCTTGAGGTGCTGCGCCAGCTCCATTCTGTTTAGACAAAGCCTGATTTTCTCAAACTTCAACGGGATCCAGAGATCCTTTGACCTTAGTCCATTATAGAAGGGACAGAGGCTGTGTCCCAACTATTCCATTTATAGTGCACTCGTTTTGACCAAAGCCCATGGTCAAAACTAGTGAACTATAAAGAGAAAAGGGTGCCATTTGGGAGGCAGGCACAGAGAGTGGTATCAATGGAGACACTTTAAACAATACAATAGTCTCATTACAAAAGGTTAATCTCAGCAAATAGTCCACTTTGTCAATTTAGCCCAGACATGAACATTTCAACTTAACTGGGGGCCCTCGGAGTGTGGTGTCAGGAAAATAACCTCACACTCAACGTCAACAAAACAAAGGAGATGATTGTGGACTTCAGGAAACAGCAGAGGGAACACCCCCCTATCCACATCGACGGGACAGTAGTGGAGAAGGTGGAAAGTTTTAAGTTCCTCGGTGTACATATCACGGACAAACTGAATTGGTCCACCCACACAGACAGCGTTGTGAAGAAGGTGCAGCAGCGCCTCTTCAACCTCAGGAGGCTGAAGAAATTCGGCTTGTCACCAAAAGTACTCACAAACTTCTACAGATGCACAATCGAGAGCATCCTGTCGGGCTGTATCACCGCCTGGTACGGCAACTGCTCCGCCCACAACCGTAAGGCTCTCCAGAGGGTAGTGAGGTCTGCACAACGCATCACCGGGGGCAAACTACCTGCCCTCCAGGACACCTACACCACCCGATGTCACAGGAAGGCCATAAAGATCATCAAGGACAACAACCACCCAAGCCACTGCCTGTTCACCCCGCTATCATCCAGAAGGCGAGGTCAGTACAGGTGCATCAAAGCAGGGACCGAGAGACTGTTAAACAGCCACCACTAACATTTAGTGGCTGCTGCCAACATACTGACTCAACTCCAGCCACTTTAATAATGGGAATTGATGGAAATTATGTAATAATGTACCACTAGCCACTTTAAACAATGCCACTTAATATAATGTTTACATACCCTACATTACTCATCTCATATGTATATGTATATACTGTACTCTATATCATCTACTGCATCTTGCCATCTTTATGTAATACATGTATCACTAGCCACTTTAAACTATGCCACTTTATGTTTACATACCCTACATTACTCATCTCATATGTATATACTGTACTCTATACCATCTACTGCATCTTGCCTATGCCGTTCTGTACCATCACTCATTCATATATCTTTATGTACATATTCTTTATCCCTTTAGACTTGTGTGTATAAGGTAGTAGTTGTGGAATTGTTAGGTTAGATTACTTGTTGGTTATTACTGCATTGTCGGAACTAGAAGCACAAGCATTTCGCTACACTCGCATTAACATCTGCTAACCATGTGTATGTGACAAATAAATTTGATTTGATTTGATTTGATTTAACTGGCAGGCAAGCAGTCACTAGTTGAGGATTTACTTCTGACTGAAGTTCATTCAAAGACTAACATATAATAGGGAAAACAGTCTATTGGGAGGTCTGCTCTGCTATAAGACTATAAACAAACCTTCATTGTCCCCGGCGATTTTAATTCCACACCGTTAAGACACGTGATGCCAACTTCCATCAACACGTCTCCTTCGTCACTTGGGGGGATAGAGTCCTAGACCACTGTTACTCTACCCCACAAGCAAGCATACAAGGCCTTCCTTCGTCTGCCATTCGGCAAATTAGATCATGACTCCGTACTCCTGCTTCCTGTTTACAAGCAGAACCTCAAACAGGAAGTACCCGTGACTAGCTCCGTTGGTCATCAGAATCAGAGATTATGCTACCATTTGCTAGTGTTGATTGGAAAATGTTCCGAGACTCCGCCGGTAACACCTCCGTCACCGGCTTCATAAGGAAATGCATCGGCGACATTGTCCACACAATGAAGTTTGCTGCTTGACCAATCAAAATCCCTGGATTAACTAAAGGACAGGGCTATGCCACACAGGGCTATTGCAGACAACCCTGAGGCTATGCCTGAGGACACAAAGAAGAAGTCCCGCTATGACCTCCGAAGAGTCATCAAATTAACCAAAGGAATGTACAGTTGAAGTCTGAAGTTTACATACACCTTAGCCAAATACATTTAAACTCAGTTTTTCACAATTCCTGACATTTAATCCTAGTAAAAATTCCCTGTTTTAGGTCAGATAAGATCACCACTTTATTTTAAGAATGTGAAATGTCAGAATAACAGTAGAGAGAATGATTTATTTCAGCTTTTATTTCTTTCATCACATTCCCAGTGGGTCAGACGTTTACATACACTCAATTAGTATTTGGATGCATTGCCTTTATATTGTTTAACTTGAGGTCAGGGCTTTGTGATGGCCACTCCAATACCTTGACTTGTTGTCCTTAAGCCATTTTGCCACAATTTTGGAAGTATGCTTGGGGTCATTGTCCATTTGGAACCAAACTTTAAATTCCTGACTGATCTCTTGAGATGTTGCTTCAATATATCCACATAATTTCCCGTCCTCATGATGCCATCTATTTTGTGAAGTGCACCAGTCCCTCCTGCAACAAAGCACCCCTACGACATGATACTGCCACCCCCGTGCTTCACGGTTGAGATGGTGTTCTTCGGCTTGCATGCCTCTCCCTTTTTCCTCCAAACATAACGATGATCAATCTTTGTCCCCATGTGCAGTTGCAAACCGTAGTCTTGCTTTTTTATGGCGGTTTTGGAGCAGTGGCTTCCTCCTTGCTGAGCGGCCTTTCAGGTTATGTCAATATAGGACTTGTTTTATTGTGTGTGTGTGTCGTGTATGTGCACGTGTGTGCATTTGAATGAGAATGTGTGTATATGCATGTGTACAAACACCTGCACGGCAAACAGGCAATAGCTGTTATTTTTTACTTTATTTTTTTACTTTTATCTTTGACCGTCATTCTATCCCCTGCCCGGCAACTCCCACTTGTCTCCAATTCCACATCCCAACCCTCAGCTTCCCTCAGCCCATCCCACCTATCTCTGCTGGCCACCCTCTTTGTACTTCTACACACCATATATCTTTCAAATATGATGTGATGTTCAAAATATATTTTGAATCTATCTAATCGAATAGAATCCACAGATTACGAGTTTAAGATAAATACTTTTACTAAGAGTATTAGTATATTAGTTATTGACTGACCCGGTCTCTCCTGATCACCCAACAATACTATTTCTAGGGTCAATTTTAGATCAATGTTATGCATTTTCAGCCATTCCTGAACCAGACCAGAAACAGGCTAACTGAGGGCAATACCAAAACAATTCTGATAACTCCATGAAATACATAACTCTACCATTCAAATTTACAATATAATTTAAAAACAAAATACCCTTTTCAAACATCTATTCCATAAATACAGGCATTTTATCAACCAGCACATTTGAGTTCAGCCATAATATTTGTTGTAATACTTGTTTAATCTTTTCAGGGGGATGAAATTGAAATTGTAGCCAGCTCTGCAATGCTTGTTTAAAAAAGAGAGATACTTTGAAAAAAGTTTCAGTTT
The DNA here is from genome assembly GCF_016432855.1 of Salvelinus namaycush. Classification (NCBI taxonomy): domain Eukaryota; kingdom Metazoa; phylum Chordata; class Actinopteri; order Salmoniformes; family Salmonidae; genus Salvelinus; species Salvelinus namaycush. Next base: position 32,355,477 of record NC_052323.1, on the reverse strand, counting down.
CAATTAATCGGAATTGAGACATAGCAATCTGCGCAAAGGCAAAAAGGCAATTTTTAAACAATGGATGAGCTTTTCTTAGTAATCTACTTGAGAAACATTTAGGGTTCAAGTACAACTTTTGGATAAGTGAAGCTGTTAGAGAGAGGTTTAGTGCGTTCACATTTAATCATCTCAACCCACCCAGTTCATATTCATTATATATACAGGCACACTTTATCTTGTTTAGCATCCCAGATCATGTGAAATATTTTTTGCTCATATGATTTGAAAAATGAATCATCAGGAGTAGGCAGCGCCATAAGTAAGTGAGTAAACTGAGATATGTGTTAATCAGGGCAATTTTTCCATAAATAGATAGGTATTTACCTCTCCATAGTTTTTACAAGTTTTCTATTGAAATTCATTGTGGAGAGCTCATTTATATATGTCACGGCCGTCGTTTAGGTGGAAATTACCGGACCAAGGTGCAGCGCGGTGAGCGTACATTTTCTTTTATTTAGAATGTCGCCAACATAACAAGAAACAAAGAAACGACAGTGAAGCTTACTAGGGCTATAGTGCCACTAACAAAGTCAATTACCCACAAACACAAAGGAAAAAAGGCTGCCTAAGTATGATTCCCAATCAGAGACAACAATAGACAGCTGTCCCTGATTGAGAACCATACCCGGCCAAAACATAGAAATACAAAACATAGAAATAAAGAAATTAGAATGCCCACCCTAACCAAAATAGAGAATGAAAGCCTCTCTATGGCCAGGGCGTGACAGTACCCCACCCAAAGGTGCGGACTCCGGCCGCAAAACCTGACTCTATAGGGGAGGGTCTGGGTGGGCATCTATTCACTGCGGCGGCTCCGGTGCGGGACGTAGACCCCGCTCCACCTCTGGCTCCCCCCACTTTGGTGGCGCCTCTGGTGCAGGGACCCTCGTCGCCGACCCCGGACTGAGGACCCTCGTCGCCGACCCCGGACTGAGGACCCTCGCCGCAGGCCCCGGACTGGGAACCCTCGCCGCAGGCCCCGGACTGGGGACTCTCGCCGTAGGCCCCGGACTGGGGACCCTCGCCGCAGGCCCCGGACTGGGAACCCTCGCCGCAGGCCCCGGACTGGGGACCCTCGCCGCAGGCCCCGGACTGGGGACCCTCGCCGCAGGCCCCGGACTGGGAACCCTCGCAGCAGGTCCCGGACTGGGGACACTCTCTGCAGGCCCCGGACTGGGGACCCTCGTTGCAAGCTCCGGACTGTGGACCGTCGCCGGAGGCTCCGGACTGGGGACCCTCGCCGCAGGACCCGGACTGGGAACCCTCGCAGCAGGCCCCGGACTGGGTACCCTCTCCGCAGGCCCCGGACTGGGGACCCTCGTTGCAAGCCCCGGACTGGGGACCGTCGCTGGAGGCTCCGGACTGGAGACCGTCGTTGGAGACTCTGGACTGGAGACCGTCGTTGGAGGCTCCGGACTGGAAGCCGTCGCTGGAGGCTCCAGACTGGGGACCGTCGCTGGAGGCTCCGGACTGGAGACCGTCGTTGGAGGCTCCGGACTGGAGGCCGTCGTTGGAGGCTCCAGACTGGAGACCGTCGCTGGAGGCTCCGGACTGGGGACCGTCGTTGGAGGCTCCAGACTAGCCCGTGGAGCAGGCACAGGATGAACCGGGCTGTGGGGGAGCACTGGAGATCTGGTGCTTCTCCTTGGCACCACTCTTCCAGGGTGAATGCCTACTTTGGCCCGGCATCTCCAGAGCGCAGGCACAGGTCGAACCGGACTGTGGGGGAGACTGGAGACCTTGCACCGCTCCTCTTGGCTGAATGCCCACTTTAGCCCGGCACGTACGGAGCGCAGGCATAGGACGAACCGAGCTGTCACAACGCACCGGAGACACAGTGCGCAGAGCCGGCGCAGGACTCACCGGGCTGTGGAGGCGCCCTGGAGGTCTGGAGCGTAGAGCTGGCACAAGACGTGCAGGGCTGGGAAGGCGCACAGGAGGCCTGGTGCGTGGGGCTGGCACAGTCTTCACCAGACGGCTAGCACGCACCTGAGGACGAGTATGGAGAGCTGACTCAGGTGACATTAACCTGAGGACACGCTCCGTAGGGCGAATGTCGTGTCTCTTGCACCAACACAGCAGCTCTCTTCTAACTCTTTCCTCCAATCTCCCCATCAACTCCTTAGCTGTCTCTGCTTCACTCCCCTCCAAGTTCACCTTCTTCTCCCCGACTGGCTCTGGTTCCAACCTCGGCTCCGCCGACCGTCCCGTGGGCCCCTCCCAAATTTTTGGGGGGGCTGCCTCTCCTGGCCACGCTGCTTGGTCCTTTGGTGGTGGGTAGTTTTGTCACGAACGTCGTCAAGGAAATGACCGGACCAAGGTGCAGCGTGGTGGGCATACATTTTATTTTATTTAGAATGTCGCCAACAAAACAAGAAACAAAGAAACGACCGTGAGGCTTACTAGGGCTATAGTGCCACTAACAAAGTCAACTACCCACAAACACCAAAGGAAAAAAGGCTGCCTAAGTATGATTCCCAATCAGAGACAACGATAGACAGCTGTCCCTGATTGAGAACCATACCTGGTCAAATCATAGAAATACAAAACATAGAAATAAAGAAACTAGTATGCCCACCCTAGTCACCCTAAATATATTGTCACGCCCTGGCCATAGAGAGGCTTTAATTCTCTATTTTGGTTAGGCCAGGGCTTGACAATATATTTTGTGATATAAATACCAAGTATCTCTACTTCACTGTCAGAACATTTTATAGATAAACTGCTGAGTAATGTTGAAGTTGTATTTTTTAAGAATCAAATATGTAATATTGTACACTTATTATAATTAGATTTTAGTCCAGAGAGTCTAGAAAAGTTATTTAGATCTTCAATGAGATATTGTAGGATCTAGTTTGCCTACTTAATATAAAACTTGAGTCATCGGCATACATGGACACCTTTGTTTGTAAGCCTTGGATTTCTAATCCTTTAATATTGTTATTTGATCTGATTTTAATAGCTAGCATTTCGATGGCCATAACGAATAGATATGGTGACAGCAGACACCCTTGTATAACTCCTCTTAACAATTCAAAACTCTCTGAGAAGTAGCCGCTATTTACTATTTCACACCTTGGGTTGCTATACATTACTTTTACCCATTTTATAAGAGAATCACCGAAATTGAAAAAATCCATGCATTTATAAATAAAATCCAGTCTTACTTTATCAAAGGCCTTTTCAAAATCCGCTATAAATACCAGGCCTGGCTTCTTAGTTGTTTCATGTTGTTCTATTATTTCTAGTAGTTGTCATATATTATCTCCAATGTATCGTCCATGTTAAAACCTGTCTGATCAGGATGAACAATACCTGGTAAAACCTTTTTAATTCTCAGTGCTATGCATTTCACTAGTATTTTTTCATTACAACATTGAAGTGTAAAAGGCCTCCAGATTTCTAGATAGACTGGATCTTTATATTTATCATCTGGGTATTGTTTTAATAATAGTGAAATCAGACCTTCCTGCTGAGTACCTGGCAGACTACCATTTCTATAGGAGTAGTTAAACAAGATAACAATGGAGCTTTGAGTATATCAAAGAAGGCTTGATATACCTACACCGGTATGCCATGAAGCCCTGGGGTTTTTCCAGACTGAAAGGATTAAATAGCTTCAAAAGTTATTCCTCTGTAATTTGGCCTTCTCACTGATCTTTTTGTACATTTGTTAACTTCTTGCCACACGGATCCCTTTAGCGGGATCATTTTCGTAAACAACCGCTGAATTGCAGAGCGCCAAATTTAAAAAAAAATACAAAAAATTATTTATAATCATGAAATCACAAGTGAAATATACCAAAACACAGCTTAGCTTGTTGTTAATCCACCTATCGTGTCAGATTTTGAAAATATGCTTTACAGCGAAAGCAATCCAAGCGTTTGTGAGTTCATCAATCACTAGACAAAACAGTAAGAACAGCTAGCCTCAAATTAGCTTGGTCACGAAAGTCAGAAAAGCAATAAAATGAATCGCTTACCTTTGATAATCTTCGGATGTTTGCACTCACGAGACTCCCAGTTACACAATAAATGTTATTTTTGTTCGATAAAGATTAGTTTTATAACCAAAAACTGCCAGGGGTTTCCGCTTTATGTTCAGAAAACCACAGGCTCGTTCCGGTCCGGAAAGGCAGACGAAAATTCCAAAAGTATCCGTAATGTTCGTAGAAACATGTCAAACGTTTTTATAATCAATCCTCAGGTTGTTTTTATTACATAATTGATAATATTTCAAACGGACGGTAACCTATTCAATACTACAGAGAAAGAAAATGTCGAGCTACATCTCTCGCGCGCAGGAACTCATCAAAGGACACCTGACGCGTTTTGAAAAATTTCGCTAATTTTTCAAAATAAAAGCTTGAAACTATGTCTAAAGCCTGGTCACAGCCTGATGAAGCCATTGGAAAAGGAATCTGGTTGATACCCCTTTAAATGGGGGAGGGGCAGGCAACGGAACAGGGATTTTTCCAAATAAAAGGCACTTCCGGGTTGGATTTCCTCAGGTTTTCGCCTGCAAAATCAGTTCTGTTATACTCACAGACAATATTTTGACCGTTTTGGAAACTTTAGAGTGTTTTCTATCCTAATCGGTCAATTATATGCATATTCTAGCATCTGGACCTGAGAAATAGTCCGTTTACCTTGGGAATGTTATTTTTTCAAACATAAAAATTCTGCCCCCTAGCTGAAAGAAGTTAATTTTCAATATTTGGAAATAATTCCTTACAGTAATCGTCATTCAGAGGCTGAGGATGAGACGGAAAAGAGAACATCTGCTTAAAATATTTACATAGCTTCCTCTTTTAAAATATAATTTGGAGAATCATAGATGACTCCGTCCTTAGTAACGAGTTTCTGCAAATTCTTTTTGGTAGCGTTCCTGTGTTGGAGATTCAGGAAGATATTCAATCCAGTTTGCTTTATTTTTGTAATAGATTATATTAGATCGTTCTTGAATAAGGTCCTCCAGTTCTTTTTTTTTCTTCCTCTAACTTATTTTGTATCTCTGTAGTATCGTTTTTATTGCAATCTACCTGTACTATTAGTTCATGTTATTCCCTTGTTAGTCTTTAGTTATTTCAGTCTTATTTGTGAATTAAAGTCATTCTGCCAGAAGGTCTCCCCCACTCCCTCCCTCCCTCCACCTTCTCCCTCCCTCTCTTTTCCTCTCTGACCATGAACTCATCCTTGACAGGCTCCAGATGTTATCTGCTTTCCTAAAAGTGGCAAACTACCTGAGACAGTATGTCCTTCCTCTCTTTCAACTGTAAACTCTAGAGTCTACGATGTGGTTGTTTTTACTCAGTCCCTCAGCCTCGTCTAATGAAGGTTAAGAAGACCATACAAGAACTATGAGGTGTTCTGAGCAAACATTTCATGATGGCATCTGACTTGATGATTGACGCATTAATGTCTCAGTAACAAAGTTCTGAGAAAGTCTGCTGGAACATAACTCTTCCTGAGGAATCTCCCAAGCTCTCCGTCTCCTGTTTGCACTGGTCGACTTTCTTCCTCCTCCGGAGTTCAGAGGTCATGAGGATGGCCATCGTTTTTTAACACGAGACCAGCACTCAATTATTTTACCTGGCTGGTGACGGGAAAACAGAATCAAACACGGTTCACCCCTTTAACCCCATGGACTCATATTGAAGGGAGAGGGTCAAATAACAACATAAACCCTAGGTCCTTATGTCTCTGTTCTGTATACTGTATAACCCTAATCTTAACCCTAGGTCCTTATATTGTATAACCCTAACCCTAGATCCTTACGTCTCTGCTCTGTATACTGTGTAACCCTAACACTAGGTCCTTATACTGTGTAACCCTAACCCTAACCCTAGATGCTTGTACTATATAATCCTAACCCTAGATCCTTATGTTTCTGCTCTGTATACTGTATAACCCTAACCCTAGATCCGTATACTGTATAACCCTAACCCTAGATCCTTATACTGTGTAACCCTAACCCTAGGTCCTTATACTGTGTAACCCTAACCCTAACCCTCGATCCGTATACTGTGTAACCCTAACCATAGGTCCTTATACTGTGTAACCCTAACCCTAGATCCTTATGTCTCTGGTCTGTATACTGTATAACCCTAACCCTAGAGCTGTATGTCTCTGTTCTGTATACTGTACAACCCTAACCCTAGATCCTTATGTCTCTGGTCTGTATACCGTATAACTCTAACCCTAGATCCTTATGTCTCTGCTCTGTATACTGTATAACCCTAACCCTAGATCCTTATACTGTATAACCCTAACCCTAGATCCTTATGTCTCTGTTCTGTATACTGTGTAACCCTAACCTTAGATCCTTATACTGTGTAACCCTAACCCTAACCCTAGGCCCTTATACGGTATAACTCTAACCCTAGATCCTTATGTCTTTGCTCTGTATACTATATAACCCTAACCCTAGATCCTTATGTCTCTGTTTTGTATACTGTGTAACCCTAACCCTAGATCATTATACTGTGTAACCCTAACCCTAGGTCCTTATACTGTATAACCCTAACCCTAGATCCTTATGTCTCTGTTTTGTATACTGTATAACCCTAACCCTAGATCCATATCTCTCTGCTCTGTATACTGTATAACCATAAACCTAGATCCTTATACTGTATAACCCTAACCCTAGATCCTTATGTCTCTGTTCTGTATACTGTATAATCCTAACCCTAGGTCCTTATACTGTATAATCCTAACCCTAGGTCCTTATACTGTATAATCCTAACCCTAAGTCCTTATGTCTCTGGTCTGTATACTGTATAACCATAACCCTAGGTCCTTATACTGTATAATCCTAACCCTAGGTCCTTATACTGTATAATCCTAACCCTAGGTCCTTATACTGTATAATCCTAACACTAGGTCCTTATGTCTCTGGTCTGTATACTGTATAACCCTAACCCTAGATCCATATGTCTCTGGTCTATATACTGGATAACCCTAACCCTAGGTCCTTATGTCTCTGGTCTGTATACTGTATAACCCCAACCCTAGGTCCTTAAACTGTATAATCCTAAACCTAGGTCCTTATACTGTATAATCCTAACCCTAGGTCCTTATACTGTATAATCCTAACCCTAGGCCCTTATGTCTCTGGTCCATATACTGTATAACCCTAACCCTAGGTCCTTAAACTGTATAATCCTAACCCTAGGTCCTTATACTGTATAATCCTAACCCTAGGTCCTTATACTGTATAACCCTAAACCTTATACTGTATAATCCTAACCCTAGGTCCTTATACTGTATAATCCTAACCCTAGGTCCTTATACTGTATAATCCTAACCCTAGGTCCTTATGTCTCTGTTCTGTATACTGTATAACCCAAACCCTAGGTCCTTATGTCTCTGGTCTGTATACTGTATAACCCTATTCCTAGGGTCCTTATACTGTATAATCCTAACCCTAGGTCCTTATACTGTATAATCCTAACCCTAGGTCCTTATACTGTATAATCCTAACCCTAGGTCCTTATGTCTCTGTTCTGTATACTGTATAACCCAAACCCTAGGTCCTTATGTCTCTGGTCTGTATACTGTATAACCCTATTCCTAGGGTCCTTATACTGTATAATCCTAACCCTAGGTCCTTATACTGTGTAACCCTAACCTTAGGTCCTTATACTGTGTAACCCTAACCCTAGATCCTTATGTCTCTGGTCTGTATACTGTATAACCCTAACCCTAGAGCTGTATGTCTCTGTTCTGTATACTGTACAACTCTAACCCTAGATCCTTATGTCTCTGGTCTGTATACCGTATAACTCTAACCCTACATCCTTATGTCTCTGCTCTGTATACTGTATAACCCTAACCCTAGATCCTTACACTGTATAACCCTAACCCTAGATCCTTATGTCTCTGTTCTGTATACTGTGTAACCCTAACCTTAGATCCTTATACTGTGTAACCCTAACCCTAACCCTAGGCCCTTATACGGTATAACTCTAACCCTAGATCCTTATGTCTTTGCTCTGTATACTATATAACCCTAACCCTAGATCCTTACGTCTCTGCTCTGTATACTGTGTAACCCTAACACTAGGTCCTTATACTGTGTAACCCTAACCCTAACCCTAGATACTTGTACTATATAATCCTAACCCTAGATCCTTATGTTTCTGCTCTGTATACTGTATAACCCTAACCCTAGATCCGTATACTGTATAACCCTAACCCTAGATCCTTATACTGTGTAACCCTAACCCTAGGTCCTTATACTGTGTAACCCTAACCCTAACCCTCGATCCTTATACTGTGTAACCCTAACCATAGGTCCTTATACTGTGTAACCCTAACCCTAGATACTTATGTCTCTGGTCTGTATACTGTATAACCCTAACCCTAGAGCTGTATGTCTCTGTTCTGTATACTGTACAACCCTAACCCTAGATCCTTATGTCTCTGGTCTGTATACCGTATAACTCTAACCCTAGATCCTTATGTCTCTGCTCTGTATACTGTATAACCCTAACCCTAGATCATTATACTGTATAACCCTAACCCTAGATCCTTATGTCTCTGTTCTGTATACTGTGTAAACCTAACCTTAGATCCTTATACTGTGTAACCCTAACCCTAACCCTAGGCCCTTATACGGTATAACTCTAACCCTAGATCCTTATGTCTTTGCTCTGTATACTATATAACCCTAACCCTAGATCCTTATGTCTCTGTTTTGTATACTGTGTAACCCTAACCCTAGATCATTATACTGTGTAACCCTAACCCTAGGTCCTTATACTGTATAACCCTAACCCTAGATCCTTATGTCTCTGTTTTTTATACTGTATAACCCTAACCCTAGATCCATATCTCTCTGCTCTGTATACTGTATAACCATAAACCTAGATCCTTATACTGTATAACCCTAACCCTAGATCCTTATGTCTCTGTTCTGTATACTGTATAATCCTAACCCTAGGTCCTTATACTGTATAATCCTAACCCTAGATCCTTATACTGTATAATCCTAACCCTAGGTCCTTATGTCTCTGGTCTGTATACTGTATAACCATAACCCTAGGTCCTTATACTGTATAACCCTAAACCTTATACTGTGTAACCCTAACCCTAGATCCTTATGTCTCTGGTCTGTATACTGTATAACCCTAACCCTAGAGCTGTATGTCTCTGTTCTGTATACTGTACAACCCTAACCCTAGATCCTTATGTCTCTGGTCTGTATACCGTATAACTCTAACCCTAGATCCTTATGTCTCTGCTCTGTATACTGTATAACTCTAACCCTAGATCCTTACACTGTATAACCCTAACCCTAGATCCTTATGTCTCTGTTCTGTATACTGTGTAACCCTAACCTTAGATCCTTATACTGTGTAACCCTAACCTTAGATCCTTATACTGTGTAACCCTAACCCTAACCCTAGACCCTTATACGGTATAACTCTAAACCTAGATCCTTATGTCTTTGCTCTGTATACTATATAACCCTAACCCTAGATCCTTATGTCTCTGTTTTGTATACTGTGTAACCCTAACCCTAGATCATTATACGGTGTAACCCTAACCCTAGGTCCTTATACTGTATAACCCTAACCCTAGATCCTTATGTCTCTGTTTTGTATACTGTATAACCCTAACCCTAGATCCATATCTCTCTGCTCTGTATACTGTATAACCATAAACCTAGATCCTTATACTGTATAACCCTAACCCTAGATCCTTATGTCTCTGTTCTGTATACTGTATAATCCTAACCCTAGGTCCTTATACTGTATAATCCTAACCCTAGATCCTTATACTGTATAATCCTAACCCTATGTCCTTATGTCTCTGGTCTGTATACTGTATAACCATAACCCTAGGTCCTTATACTGTATAATCCTAACCCTAGGTCCTTATACTGTATAATCCTAACCCTAGGTCCTTATACTGTATAATCCTAACCCTAGGTCCTTATACTGTGTAATCCTAAACCTAGGTCCTTATGTCTCTGGTCTGTATACTGTATAACCCTAACCCTAGATCCTTATGTCTCTGGTCTGTATACTATATAACCCTAACCCTAGGTCCTTATGTCTCTGGTCTGTATACTGTATAACCCTAACCCTAGGTCCTTAAACTGTATAATCCTAACCCTAGGTCCTTATACTGTGTAATCCTAACCCTAGGTCCTTAAACTGTATAATCCTAACCCTAGGTCCTTATGTCTCTGTTCTGTATACTGTATAACCCAAACCCTAGGTCCTTATGTCTCTGGTCTGTATACTGTATAACCCTATTCCTAGGGTCCTTATACTGTGTAACCCTAACCCTAGATCCTTATGTCTCTGGTCTGTATACTGTATAACCCTAACCCTAGAGCTGTATGTCTCTGTTCTGTATACAGTACAACCATAACCCTAGATCCTTATGTCTCTGGTCTGTATACCGTATAACTCTAACCCTAGATCCTTATGTCTCTGCTCTGTATACTGTATAACCCTAACCCTAGATCCTTATGTCTCTGTTCTGTATACTGTGTAACCCTAACCTTAGATCCTTACACTGTGTAACCCTAACCCTAACCCTAGGCCCTTATACGGTATAACTCTAACCCTAGATCCTTATGTCTTTGCTCTGTATACTATATAACCCTAACCCTAGATCCTTATGTCTCTGTTTTGTATACTGTGTAACCCTAACCCTAGATCATTATACTGTGTAACCCTAACCCTAGGTCCTTATGTCTCTGTTTTGTATACTGTATAACCCTAACCCTAGATCCATATCTCTCTGCTCTGTATACTATATAACCATAAACCTAGATCCTTATACTGTATAACCCTAACCCTAGATCCTTATGTCTCTGTTCTGTATACTGTATAACCCTAACCCTAGAGCTGTATGTCTCTGTTCTGTATACAGTACAACCATAACCCTAGATCCTTATGTCTCTGGTCTGTATACCGTATAACTCTAACCCTAGATCCTTATGTCTCTGCTCTGTATACTGTATAACCCTAACCCTAGATCCTTATGTCTCTGTTCTGTATACTGTGTAACCCTAACCTTAGATCCTTACACTGTGTAACCCTAACCCTAACCCTAGGCCCTTATACGGTATAACTCTAACCCTAGATCCTTATGTCTTTGCTCTGTATACTATATAACCCTAACCCTAGATCCTTATGTCTCTGTTTTGTATACTGTGTAACCCTAACCCTAGATCATTATACTGTGTAACCCTAACCCTAGGTCCTTATGTCTCTGTTTTGTATACTGTATAACCCTAACCCTAGATCCATATCTCTCTGCTCTGTATACTATATAACCATAAACCTAGATCCTTATACTGTATAACCCTAACCCTAGATCCTTATGTCTCTGTTCTGTATACTGTATAATCCTAACCCTAGGTCCTTATACTGTATAATCCTAACCCTAGATCCTTATACTGTATAATCCTAACCCTAGGTCCTTATGTCTCTGGTCTGTATACTGTATAACCATAACCCTAGGTCCTTATACTGTATAATCCTAACCCTAGATCCTTATACTGTATAATCCTAACCCTAGGTCCTTATACTGTGTAACCCTAACCATAGGTCCTTATAATGTGTAACCCTAACCCTAGATCTTTATGTCTCTGGTCTGTATACTGTATAACCCTAACCCTAGAGCTGTATGTCTCTGTTCTGTATACTGTACAACCCTAACCCTAGATCCTTATGTCTCTGGTCTGTATACTGTATAACTCTAACCCTAGATCCTTATGTCTCTGCTCTGTATACTGTATAACCCTAACCCTAGATCCTTATACTGTATAACCCTAACCCTAGATCCTTATGTCTCTGTTTTGTATACTGTGTAACCCTAACCCTAGATCATTATACTGTGTAACCCTAACCCTAGGTCCTTATACTGTATAACCCTAACCCTAGATCCTTATGTCTCTGTTTTGTATACTGTATAACCCTAACCCTAGATCCATATCTCTCTGCTCTGTATACTGTATAACCATAAACCTAGATCCTTATACTGTATAACCCTAACCCTAGATCCTTAAGTCTCTGTTCTGTATACTGTATAATCCTAATCCTAGGTCCTTATACTGTATAATCCTAACCCTAGATCCTTATACTGTATAATCCTAACCCTAGGTCCTTATGTCGCTGGTGTGTACTGTATAACCATAACCCCAGGTCCTTATGTCTCTGTTCTGTATACTGTAAAACCCTATTCCTAGGTCCTTATACTGTATAATCCTAACCCTAGATCCGTATGTCTCTGGTCTGTATACTGGTTAACCCTAACCCTAACCCTAGATCCTTATGTCTCTGCTCTGTATACTGTATAACCTTAACCCTAGGTCCTTATACTATATAACCCTAACCCTAGATCCTTATATTGTATAATCCTAACCCGAGGTCCTTATGTTTCTGCTCTGTATACTGTATAACCCTAACCCTAGATCCCTATACTGTATAACCCTAACCCTAGATCCTTATGTCTCTGTTTTGTATACTGTATAACCCTAACCCTAGATCCATATCTCTCTGCTCTGTATACTGTATAACCATAAACCTAGATCCTTATACTGTATAACCCTAACCCTAGATCCTTATGTCTCTGTTCTGTATACTGTATAATCCTAACCCTAGGTACTTATACTGTATAATCCTAACCCTAGGTCCTTATGTCTCTGGTCTGTATACTGTATAACCCAAACCCCAGGTCCTTATGTCTCTGTTCTGTATACTGTAAAACCCTATTCCTAGGTCCTTATACTGTATAACCCTAACCCTAGATCCATATGTCTCTGGTCTGTATACTGGTTAACCCTAACCCTAACCCTAGATCCTTATGTCTCTGCTCTGTATACTGTATAACCTTAACCCTAGGTCCTTATACTATATAACCCTAACCCTAGATCCTTATACTGTATAATCCTAACCCTAGGTCCTTATGTCTCTGTTCTGTATACTGTATAACCCTAACCCTAACACTAGGTCCTTATACTGTATAATCCTAACCCTGGATCCTTATACTGTATAATCCTAACCCTTGGTCCTTATGTCTCTGTTCTGTATACTGTATAACCCTAACCCTAGGTCCTTATACTGTATAACCCTAACCCTAGGTCCTTATTTCTCTGCTCTGTATACTATATAACCCTAACCCTAGGGTCCTTATGTCTCTGCTTTGTATACTGGATAACCCTAACCCTAACCCTAGGTCTTTATACTGTATAATCCTAACCCTAGATCCTTATACTGTATAATCCTAACTCTAGGTCCTTATGTCTCTGTTCTGTATACTGTATAACCCTGATCTTAACCCTAGGTCCTTATATTGTATAACCCTAACCCTAGATCCTTACGTCTCTGCTCTGTATACTGTGTAACCCTAACACTAGGTCCTTATACTGTGTAACCCTAACCCTAACCCTAGATCCTTATACTATATAATCCTAACCCTAGATCCTTATGTTTCTGCTCTGTATACTGTATAACCCTAACCCTAGATCCGTATACTGTATAACCCTAACCCTATAGATCCTTATACTGTGTAACCCTAACCCTAGGTCCTTATACTGTGTAACCCTAACCCTAACCCTAGATCCTTATACTGTGTAACCCTAACCATAGGTCCTTATACTGTGTAACCCTAAACCTAGATCCGTATGTCTCTGGTCTGTATGCTGTATAACCCTAACCCTAGAGCTGTATGTCTCTGTTCTGTATACTGTACAACCCTAACCCTAGATCCTTATGTCTCTGGTCTGTATACCGTATAACTCTAACCCTAGATCCTATTGTCTCTGCTCTGTATACTGTATAACCCTAACCCTAGATCCTAATACTGTATAACCCTAACCCTAGATCCTTATGTCTCTGTTCTGTATACTGTGTAACCCTAACCTTAGATCCTTATACTGTGTAACCCTAACCCTAACACTAGGCCCTTATACGGTATAACTCTAACCCTAGATCCTTATGTCTTTGCTCTGTATACTATATAACCCTAACCCTAGATCCTTATGTCTCTGTTTTGTATACTGTGTAACCCTAACCCTAGAGCATTATACTGTGTAACCCTAACCCTAGGTCCTTATACTGTATAACCCTAACCCTAGATCCTTATGTCTCTGTTTTGTATACTGTATAACCCTAACCCTAGATCCATATCTCTCTGCTCTGTATACTGTATAACCATAAACTAGATCCTTATACTGTATAACCCTAACCCTAGATCCTTATGTCTCTGTTCTGTATACTGTATAATCCTAACCCTAGGTCTTATACTGTATAATCCTAACCCTAGATCCTTATACTGTATAATCCTAACCCTAGGTCCTTATACTGTATAATCCTAACCCTAGGTCCTTATACTGTATAATCCTAACCCTAGGTCCTTATGTCTCTGGTCTGTATACTGTATAACCCTAACCCTAGGTCCTTATGTCTCTGGTCTGTATACTGTATAACCCCAACCCTAGGTCCTTAAACTGTATAATCCTAAACCTAGGTCCTTATACTGTATAATCCTAACCCTAGGTCCTTATACTGTGTAATCCTAACCCTAGGTCCTTATGTCTCTGGTCTGTATACTGTATAATCCTAACCCTAGGTCCTTATGTCTCTGGTCTGTATACTGTATAACCCTAACCCTATTTCCTTAAACTGTATAATCCTAAACCTAGGTCCTTATACTGTATAATCCTAACCCTAGGTCCTTATACTGTGTAATCCTAACCCTAGGTCCTTATGTCTCTGGTCTGTATACTGTATAATCCTAACCCTAGGTCCTTATGTCTCTGGTCTGTATACTATATAACCCTAACCCTAGGTCCTTATGTCTCTGGTCTGTATACTGTATAACCCTAACCCTAGGTCCTTAAACTGTATAATCCTAACCCTAGGTCCTTATACTGTATAATCCTAACCCTAGGTCCTTATACTGTATAATCCTAACCCTAGGTCCTTATGTCTCTGTTCTGTATACTGTATAACCCAAACCCTAGGTCCTTATGTCTCTGGTCTGTATACTGTATAACCCTAGTCCTAGGGTCCTTATACTGTATAATCCTAACCCTAGGTCCTTATACTGTATAATCCTAACCCTAGGTCCTTATACTGTATAATCCTAACCCTAGGTCCTTATGTCTCTGTTCTGTATACTGTATAACCCAAACCCTAGGTCCTTATGTCTCTGGTCTGTATACTGTATAACCCTATTCCTAGGGTCCTTATACTGTATAATCCTAACCCTAGGTCCTTATACTGTATAATCCTAACCCTAGGTCCTTATGTCTCTGGTCTGTATACTGTATAACCCTAACCCTATTTCCTTAAACTGTATAATCCTAAACCTAGGTCCTTATACTGTATAATCCTAACCCTAGGTCCTTATACTGTGTAATCCTAACCCTAGGTCCTTATGTCTCTGGTCTGTATACTGTATAATCCTAACCCTAGGTCCTTATGTCTCTGGTCTGTATACTATATAACCCTAACCCTAGGTCCTTATGTCTCTGGTCTGTATACTGTATAACCCTAACCCTAGGTCCTTAAACTGTATAATCCTAACCCTAGGTCCTTATACTGTATAATCCTAACCCTAGGTCCTTATACTGTATAATCCTAACCCTAGGTCCTTATGTCTCTGTTCTGTATACTGTATAACCCAAACCCTAGGTCCTTATGTCTCTGGTCTGTATACTGTATAACCCTAGTCCTAGGGTCCTTATACTGTATAATCCTAACCCTAGGTCCTTATACTGTATAATCCTAACCCTATAGATCCTTATACTGTGTAACCCTAACCCTAGGTCCTTATACTGTGTAACCCTAACCCTAACCCTAGATCCTTATACTGTGTAACCCTAACCATAGGTCCTTATACTGTGTAACCCTAAACCTAGATCCATATGTCTCTGGTCTGTATGCTGTATAACCCTAACCCTAGAGCTGTATGTCTCTGTTCTGTATACTGTACAACCCTAACCCTAGATCCTTATGTCTCTGGTCTGTATACCGTATAACTCTAACCCTAGATCCTATTGTCTCTGCTCTGTATACTGTATAACCCTAACCCTAGATCCTAATACTGTATAACCCTAACCCTAGATCCTTATGTCTCTGTTCTGTATACTGTGTAACCCTAACCTTAGATCCTTATACTGTGTAACCCTAACCCTAACACTAGGCCCTTATACGGTATAACTCTAACCCTAGATCCTTATGTCTTTACTCTGTATACTATATAACCCTAACCCTAGATCCTTATGTCTCTGTTTTGTATACTGTGTAACCCTAACCCTAGAGCATTATACTGTGTAACCCTAACCCTAGGTCCTTATACTGTATAACCCTAACCCTAGATCCTTATGTCTCTGTTTTGTATACTGTATAACCCTAACCCTAGATCCATATCTCTCTGCTCTGTATACTGTATAACCATAAACTAGATCCTTATACTGTATAACCCTAACCCTAGATCCTTATGTCTCTGTTCTGTATACTGTATAATCCTAACCCTAGGTCTTATACTGTATAATCCTAACCCTAGATCCTTATACTGTATAATCCTAACCCTAGGTCCTTATACTGTATAATCCTAACCCTAGGTCCTTATGTCTCTGGTCTGTATACTGTATAACCCTAACCCTAGGTCCTTATGTCTCTGGTCTGTATACTGTATAACCCCAACCCTAGGTCCTTAAACTGTATAATCCTAAACCTAGGTCCTTAAACTGTATAACCCTAACCCTAGGTCCTTAAACTGTATAATCCTAACCCTAGGTCCTTATACTGTATAATCCTAACCCTAGGTCCTTATACTGTATAATCCTAACCCTAGGTCCTTATGTCTCTGTTCTGTATACTGTATAACCCAAACCCTAGGTCCTTATGTCTCTGGTCTGTATACTGTATAACCCTAGTCCTAGGGTCCTTATACTGTATAATCCTAACCCTAGGTCCTTATACTGTATAATCCTAACCCTAGGTCCTTATACTGTATAATCCTAACCCTAGATCCGTATGTCTCTGGTCTGTATACTGGTTAACCCTAACCCTAACCCTAGATCCTTATGTCTCTGCTCTGTATACTGTATAACCTTAACCCTAGGTCCTTATACTATATAACCCTAACCCTAGATCCTTATATTGTATAATCCTAACCCGAGGTCCTTATGTCTCTGTTCTGTATACTGTATAACCCTAACCCTAACCCTAGGTCCTTATACTGTATAACCCTAACCCTAGATCCTTATACTGTATAATCCTAACCCTAGGTCCTTATGTCTCTGTTCTGTATACTGTATAACCCTAACCCTAACCCTAGGTCCTTATAATGTATAATCCTAACCCTAGGTCCTTATGTCTCTGGTCTGTATACTGTATAACCCTAACCCTATTTCCTTAAACTGTATAATCCTAAACCTAGGTCCTTATACTGTATAATCCTAACCCTAGGTCCTTATACTGTGTAATCCTAACCCTAGGTCCTTATGTCTCTGGTCTGTATACTGTATAATCCTAACCCTAGGTCCTTATGTCTCTGGTCTGTATACTATATAACCCTAACCCTAGGTCCTTATGTCTCTGGTCTGTATACTGTATAACCCTAACCCTAGGTCCTTAAACTGTATAATCCTAACCCTAGGTCCTTATACTGTATAATCCTAACCCTAGGTCCTTATACTGTATAATCCTAACCCTAGGTCCTTATGTCTCTGTTCTGTATACTGTATAACCCAAACCCTAGGTCCTTATGTCTCTGGTCTGTATACTGTATAACCCTAGTCCTAGGGTCCTTATACTGTATAATCCTAACCCTAGGTCCTTATACTGTATAATCCTAACCCTAGGTCCTTATACTGTATAATCCTAACCCTAGGTCCTTATGTCTCTGTTCTGTATACTGTATAACCCAAACCCTAGGTCCTTATGTCTCTGGTCTGTATACTGTATAACCCTATTCCTAGGGTCCTTATACTGTATAATCCTAACCCTAGGTCCTTATACTGTATAATCCTAACCCTAGGTCCTTATACTGTATAATCCTAACCCTAGATCCGTATGTCTCTGGTCTGTATACTGGTTAACCCTAACCCTAACCCTAGATCCTTATGTCTCTGCTCTGTATACTGTATAACCTTAACCCTAGGTCCTTATACTATATAATCCTAACCCTAGATCCTTATATTGTATAATCCTAACCCGAGGTCCTTATGTCTCTGTTCTGTATACTGTATAACCCTAACCCTAACCCTAGGTCCTTATACTGTATAACCCTAACCCTAGATCCTTATACTGTATAATCCTAACCCTAGGTCCTTATGTCTCTGTTCTGTATACTGTATAACCCTAACCCTAACCCTAGGTCCTTATACTGTATAATCCTAACCCTACATCCTTATACTGTATAATCCTAACCCTAGGTCCTTATACTGTATAACCCTAACCCTAGGTCCTTATACTGTCTAACCCTAACCCTAGGTCCTTATGTCTCTGCTCTGTATACTGTATAACACGAGAGCTGTTGTCACCATTGTTGTTTAAGACAGCAAAGAGCCACTATGAATTAGTTTTTTCACCCCACTGCTTCTGTAACTCAAACCATTCCACGGCCGCTGCCAGAAAAGCATTCTGAGTGGTAGTAATTGCATCTTGACTGGTCCAGGAGTGTTGGGGCTCATGGAGACTTCAGGAAAAGAGTTCTAAAAACAGTTATCTTAAACAGCATCTTAAAAAAGATGTTCAATGTGTTTTGGCATATTGAATGCCCAGCATGAACAGCATTTGGCTGTAAAATGTAAAGAACAGTTTGGTATTTTCTGAGGAAAAGAGAATCTCTCTCCTGGGAACTACATTTGAGTGAGGAGGAGAGTGGTATGACAACAAAATTATAGGATGCACTACTCTGTCCATGTCCCAAGCTGCTGCCTTAATTTAAAAAGGTAACCAATTGGATCTAAATCTATTTCCACAGCTTCTTCTAATGTGCACAATTTTAGATTCTATCCTATTTCTAAAAATAAACTCCCCAAAACAGTTTTCCGGTTCAGGTGTCGGTGCTCCAGAGGATGGAGCAGTGTAGCCTCGGCTAGCGTCTCACATGGGAGCCCACAATTAGATCCCGTTAATGTGGCCCACATGAGGAGAGGTGTCACGCCCTGGCCTTAGTATTCTTTGTTTTCTTTATGTTTTTTAGTTAGGTCAGGGTGTGACATGGGGAATGTATGTGTTTTGTAGTGTCTAGGGGTGTTGTATGTGTATGGGGCAGAGTAGAGTAATGTTGTCTAGTTATGTCTATGGCTGCCTGGATTGGTTCTCAATCAGAGACAGCTGTCATTCATTGTCTCTGATTGGGAGCCATATTTAAGGCAGCCATAGGCAGTAGCCTTTTGTGGGGTGTTGTCTATGTCTATGTTCTATGTTGCATGTGTGCACTTAGTTCTGTTTAGCTTCACGATCGTTTGTTTTGTTCATTTTGTAAGTGGTTGTTTTTTCCTTCATTAAAGAAGATGTATTTTTCACGCGCTGCGCCTTGGTCCTCTCTCTCTCACGAAGACGATCGTGACAGAACACCCCACCATCCATGGATCAAGCAGCGTGTGAGGAACCAGCAACAGGGGAGAAAAAACCAGGACTCGTGGACATGGGAGGATGTTTTGGACGGAAAGGGTTGCTACACATGGGAGGAGATCCTGGCTGGAAGAGATCGCCTCCCATGGGAACAGCTGGAGGCGATTAGGAGAGCAGAGGCAACCGGAGAGAGGAACCGGAGTTATGAGGGTACACAACTAGCAAGGAAGCCTGTAAGTAAACCCCAAAAATTTCTTGGAGGGGGGCTAGAAGGGAGAGTGGCGAAGTCAGGTAGGAGACCTGCGCCTACTCCCTGTACTTACCGTGGAGAGCGAGAGTACGGGCAGACACCGTGTTACGCAGTAGAGCACATGGTGTCTCCTGTACGCGTGCATAGCCCGGTTTGGTACATTCCAGTTCCACCTATCGGCCGGGCTAGATTGAGCGTTGAGCCGGATGTCATGAAGCGCCGGCCCAACGCATCTGGCCACCAGTGCGTCTCCTCGGGCCGGCTTACATGGCACCAGCCTTACGCATGGTGTCCCCGGTTCGCCTACATAGCCCGGTGCGGGTTATTCCACCTCCCCGCACTGGTCGGGCAACGGGGAGCATACAACCAGGTAAGGTTGGGCAGGCTCAGTGCTCAAGGGAGCCAGTATGCCTGCATGGTCCGGTATTTCCGGCGCCACCTCCCCGCTCCAGCCCAGTACCACCAGTGCCTACACCACGCACCAGGCTTCCAGTGCGTCTCCAGAGCCCTGTTCCTCCTCCACGCACTCTCCCTGTGGTGCGTGTATCCAGCCCAGTGCCTCCAGTTCCGGCACCACGCATCAAGCCTCCTGTGCGTCTCCAGAGCCTTGTACGCGCTGTTCCTTCTCCCCGTACTCGCCCTGATGTGCGTGCCCTCAGCCCGGTACCACCAGTGCCGGTACCACGCACCAGGCCTATAGTACGCTTTGAGAGTCCAGTGTGCCCTGTTGTTGTTCCCCGCACTAGCCTGAAGGTGCGTGTCTTTAGCCCGGTACCTCCAGTTCCGGTACCACGCACCAGGCCTACAGTGCGTCTCAGCCGGCCAGAATCTGCCGTCTGCCCAGCGGCGCCTGAACGGCCCGTCTGCCCAACGGCGCCTGAACTGCCCGTCTGCCCAACGGCGCCTGAACTGCCCGTCTGCCCAACGCCGTCTGAACTGTTCGTCTGCCAAGCGCCGCATGAACTGCCCGTCTGTACTGAGCCTTCAAAGCCGCCCGTCTGCCATGAGCCTGCAAAGCCGCCCGTCTGCCATGAGCTTTCAGAGCCGTCCGCCAGACAGGAGCCGCTAGAGCCTTCCGCCAGACAGGAGCCGCTAGAGCCTTCCGCCAGACAGGAGCCGCTAGAGCCTTCCGCCAGACAGGAGCCGCTAGAGCCTTCCGCCAGACAGGATCAGCCAGAGCCTTCCGCCAGACAGGATCAGCCAGAGCCTTCCGCCAGACAGGATCAGCCAGAGCCTTCCGCCAGACAGGATCAGCCAGAGCCTTCCGCCAGACAGGATCAGCCAGAGCCTTCCGCCAGACAGGATCAGCCAGAGCCTTCCGCCAGACAGGATCAGCCAGAGCCTTCCGCCAGCCATGACCAGCCAGAGCCGTCAGCGAGCCATGACCAGCCAGAGCCGTCAGCGAGCCATGACCAGCCAGAGCCTTCCGCGAGCCATGACCAGCCAGAGCCGTCATCCAGCCATGACCAGCCAGAGCCGTCATCCAGCCATGACCAGCCAGAGCCGTCATCCAGCCATGACCAGCCAGAGCCGTCATCCAGCCATGACCAGCCAGAGCCGTCATCCAGCCATGACCAGCCAGAGCCGTCATCCAGCCATGACCAGCCAGAGCCGTCATCCAGCCATGACCAGCCAGAGCCGTCATCCAGCCATGACCCGCCAGAGCCATCCAGCCAGGATCCGCCAGAGCCAGCCAGCCAGGATCCGCCAGAGCCAGCCAGCCAGGATCCGCCAGAGCCAGCCAGCCAGGATCCGCCAGAGCCAGCCAGCCAGGATCCGCCAGCCAGCCAGGATCCGCCAGCCAGCCAGGATCCGCCCCTCAGTCCGGAGCTGCCCCTCAGTCCGGAGCTGCCCCTCATTCCGGTGCTGCCCCTTAGTCCGGTGCTGCCCCTTAGTCCGGTGGGGTTAATTTGGAGGGTGGCCATTTGGAGGAGGCTACCAAAGCGGGTATTGACAATGGTGGAGTGGGGGCCACGTCCCGCACCCGAGCCGCCGCCATGATGGGGCCCACCCCGTACCCTCCCCTTTCTATTTCAGGTTGTGCGGTCGGAGTCCGCACCTTTGGGGGGGGGGTACTGTCACGCCCTGGCCTTAGTATTCTTTGTTTTCTTTATGTTTTTTAGTTAGGTCAGGGTGTAACATGGGGAATGTATGTGTTTTGTAGTGTCTAGGGGTGTTGTATGTGTATGGGGCAGAGTAGAGTAATGTTGTCTAGTTATGTCTATGGCTGCCTGGATTGGTTCTCAATCAGAGACAGCTGTCATTCATTGTCTCTGATTGGGAGCCATATTTAAGGCAGCCATAGGCAGTAGCCTTTTGTGGGGTGTTGTCTATGTCTATGTTCTATGTTGCATGTGTGCACTTAGTTCTGTTTAGCTTCACGATCGTTTGTTTTGTTCATTTTGTAAGTGGTTGTTTTTTCCTTCATTAAAGAAGATGTATTTTTCACGCGCTGCGCCTTGGTCCTCTCTCTCTCACGAAGACGATCGTGACAAGAGGCTTCTGGGACGGCTCCGCAGGTGTCTGGCTGATTATGATCTCACACCCATGTCTGTGCTTACCAGAATCATACCTGGCATTCATTGGCTAGAAGACTAGGGGACTAGGAGGCTAGGAGACTAGGAGGCTAGGGGACTAGGAGGCTAGACTAGGAGACTAGGATCACCAGGGCCATGGATCTCCCAGTTATGCTGCTGCAGTATTTCTTTGTCTTTATTTTTTACATTCTAAAGTTCTGTATTTCTCATGATGGGGTTATTCTCTCTCTGACTGTGTTCCAAGGCCCTCTCAGGACATGCTTTACACATTCCATTTCTCCCCACTTCTTCCAGGTTCTTCTGTTAAAGTTAAAGTTAACCGTTGTCTTAATGGAACATTTCCGCATAGGGAATAATATTCAGGGAATGATCAGTGTTGGATCGCAACTATCATTGATGTTTTATTTTTGTGCCCCTTCTGATTTTAATTACTGATGCTGAACAGACCAAATGTTTGCTCCTTGTGTAACATCCGGTACGCCTCTTGCATCATTATATACATGGCAACCTAACCTGTTTATGCAAGTGACTGGAGTCATGATGTTTACACGGAACCCAAACCGGCTGCGCGCGTGCACCATCGTGCATAAATTATTTTGTCCCCCCACCCCAAACGCGATCATGACACGCAGGTTAAAATAAAAAAATAATAAACTCTGAACCAATCACAATAATTTGGGGACAGGTCGAAAAGCATTAAACATTTATGGCAATTTAGCTAGCTAGCTTGCACTTGTTAGCTAATTTGTCCTATTTAGCTAGCTTGCTGTTGCTAGCTAATTTTTCCTGGGATATAAACATTGAGTTATTTTACCTGAAATGCACAAGGTCCTCTACTTGGACAATTAATCCACACATAAAATGGTCAACTGAATCGTTTCTAGTCATCTCTCCTCCTTCCAGGCTTTTTCTTCTCTTGAGTTTATATTGCGATTGACAACTTTCATAAATTAGGTGCGTTACCGCCACTGACCTCGTTCGTCTTTCAGTCACCCACGTGGGTATAACCAATGAGGAGATGGCACGTGGGTACCTGATTCTATAAACCAGTGAGGAGATGGGAGAAGCAGGACTTGCGGCGCGATCTGCATCACAAATAGAACATACTTATATTTTAGCCCTTGGCAACGCAGACGCTCATTGGCGCCAGACCTCCATCTGCCAGGGTCATGTTTCCTCCTTTGTTTTCTTTGATCCCATTTGATCTGCGAGGAGGGTGCTGAGGTGAATTTGGGGACTGTAGCCCACTCTGCGACCCCCTGCGCCCATTAGAGAGCACTCTTTCTGTCCAGACTGGTAGAGTTCCTTATTAACCCATTCCAATACACATGATAAGGCCAGACAGATTCCAGCAAGACCTCCTCACAGGGAGAGAGGTGGGAGGTAAGCGTTGGGAAAATTGCGGCTTGCAATTAAAAAACTTTTGATGGAATTCCCAACAGTTAGTCAAAGTGGGACTAATCACTGGCCTTATCCTGGTGATCCTGTATTAATCACTGATATTATCCTGGTGATCCTATATTAATCGCTGATATTATCCTGGTGATCCTGTATTAATCGCTGATATAATCCTGGTGATCCTATATTAATCGCTGATATTATCCTGGTGATCCTGTATTAATCGCTGATATAATCCTGGTGATCCTGTGTTAATCACTGGCCTTATCCTGCTGATCCTGTATTAATCACTGGCCTTATCCTGCTGATCCTGTATTAATCACTGGCCTTATCCTGGTGATTCTGTATTAATCACTGGCCTTATCCTGGTGATCCTGTATTAATCACTGGCCTTATCCTGGTGATCCTGTATTAATCACTGGCCTTATCCTGGTGATCCTGCATTAATCACTGGCCTTATCCTGGTGATCCTGTATTAATCACTGGCCTTATCCTGGTGATTCTGTATTAATCACTGGCCTTATCCTGCTGATCCTGTATTAATCACTGGCCTTATCCTGGTGATCCTGTATTAATCACTGGCCTTATCCTGCTGATCCTGTATTAATCACTGGCCTTATCCTGGTGATTCTGTATTAATCACTGGCCTTATCCTGCTGATCCTGTATTAATCACTGGCCTTATCCTGGTGATTCTGTATTAATCACTGGCCTTATCCTGGTGATCCTGTATTAATCACTGGCCTTATCCTGGTGATTCTGTATTAATCACTGGCCTTATCCTGCTGATCCTGTATTAATCACTGGCCTTATCCTGCTGATCCTGTATTAATCACTGGCCTTATCCTGCTGATCCTGTATTAATCACTGGCCCTATCCTGGCGATCCTGTATTAATAACTGCCATTATCCAAGTGATCCTGTATTAATAACTCTCATTATCCAAGTGATCCTGCATTAATAACTCTCATTATCCTGGTGATCCTGTATTAATAACTGGCCTCATCCTGCTGATTCTGTGTTACTCACTGGCCTTATCCTGGTGATCCTGTATTAATCACTGGCCTTATCCTGGTGATTCTGTATTAATCACTGGCCTTATCCTGGTGATCCTGTATTAATCACTGGCCTTATCCTGGTGATCCTGTATTAATCACTGGCCTTATCCTGCTGATCCTGTATTAATCACTGGACCTTATCCTGGTGATTCTGTATTAATCAATGGCCTTATCCTGGTGATTCTGTATTAATCGCTGATATTATTGTAACGTCCTGACCAGAGTTCTTATGTGTTTTGCTTGTTTAGTGTTGGTCAGGACGTGAGCTGGGTGGGAATTCTATGTTGTGTGTCTAGTTCGTCTGTTTCTGTGTTCAGCCTGATATGGTTCTCAATCAGAGACAGCTGTCAATCGTTGTCCCTGATTGAGAATCATATATAGGTGGCTTGTTTTGTGTTGGGGATTGTGGGTGGTTGTTTCCTGTCTTTGTGTTTTGTCTGCACCAGCTAGGACTGTGACGGTTAGTTCGTTTGTTATTTTGTATAGTGTCTATGTCTAACGTTAGTAGCTTGTGCATTGCACTTTTGTTTGTAGCTTCACGGTCGTTTGTTGTTTTGTATTAGTTTGTCAGTATCTTGTCTTTGTGTTAATTAAATTCATGGAAAATTACCACGCTGCACATTGGTCCTCCGATCCTTCTCTCCTCTCCTCGTCCGAGGAGGAGGAAGAGCTAGACTGCCGTTACAATTATCTTGGTGATTCTGTATTAATCACTGGCCTTATCCTGGTGATTCTGTATTAATCACTGGCCTTATCCTGGTGATTATGTATTAATCACTCTCATTATCCTGCTGATCCTGTATTAATCACTGGCCTTATCTTGGTGATTCTGTATTAATCGCTGATATTATCCTGGTGATCCTGTATCTTTCTACCACTCACTGCTTTTCATCTTCCGCCTCTCTCTTTACAAGCCGTGTGTCATTTCCTTATTAATATAGAGCGGACGAGGAAAAGTAAACAATCTTACAAATGCCTGCATACTGTTAAAGCTGTAGGCCTTTCTCCTGTGTAGTTTTTCAATAACCCAACATAGAAATATTGCTTAATTTCTTCTCAAGTCTTAAACAAATTACATTTGACTCCTTCCCAAAAATAATAATCCCCCTGTTACCAATGGCTATTGTTTATTGTACCACAACCTGTAATTTAGTTTGCATTGTGCTTGAGAAACCAGAAAATTACATGGGTTTCATGCTGAAAATTAATAGTCTGCGCTTTGTGAAGTTGAAATGGATGTTTTTTCTTGTCTTACTCAAGGCACATTTTTGCTAACATTGCTTTGAAACATATAATGAATCTCCTCAAATCCCCCCCTTTAAAGGGAAGTTCATCTAAATGTAATAAGCCACATGCAAAATAGGTTTCCTTTTCTGTCAAAAGCATGCTCATTATTGAAACGTTTACTGCCCCTTTTAGACAGTTTTGCTTATTTGCCATCTATCTCACACACACAGAAACATATGGTATAGCTCACATGTGCCTATTTCATCAATGCCATTGCTCCACTTTGATTCAGAGCGCTCCATTGATATTTTATTGTGTCTGACATCCAGCCTTGGCACCAGAAGAAAAAACAGACACTGACGACCTGCTTTATGTGCTTCAGTTTACAGGCTCATTTGTAGAAAACAACAAGACGTACCCGGACCTCAAGACAAACATTGGTGCAATCTGGACACAGTATAATGAAAAAGGCCCCCTATAAAAAGTAATGGTCACACTCTGAACTAGGATACTTGGCACTGCGCTCGTTTCCCATCTCTGGCTCCTTAAAGAAAACCACTCTGGTGACTGGTCTGCTGTGGTGGCCTGCCAGGTTAGTCCTAGTAAGTTAAAGCAGGTGTGGTTAGCTGAAGCAGCTGTAGCCGAGCGCTGGGACTGGGACTCCTCACTGTCATGGTGCGGGACAGTTTAATTGGATAAAAGAGGGGGTGAGATTAAAGGAACCTGAATGGAGATCCTCCGAAGACCTTGTTCCCTGATTTATAACGGCCGCAGTTGGAGGTGGCGGCATGATAAATAACCTGCTGAGGAATAGGAATGTAATCTCTCTTCCCATGCAGGAGCAGTAGGGTTGGATGAGGAGTAAGAAACCACTTGGTCCTCGTGCATGTGTATTTAGTCCTAGGGGTCATCTGGCCTTCACATCACACGTGAGTCTCTTCCTGTTCCTCCTCTAACCCTGAGGTCAGGGGAAATGATCCTGATTGGTGGGAGGGAGGGGGAGGGAAGGAAGGAGGAGAAATCAAGACCTTTAGATGATTGGATGCTGATGTTAAATGATGTGCAATAGGATGGAAGCCATTATTTTCATCGTGATCTTATGTACAGTGGGGCAAAAAAGTATTTAGTCAGCCACCAATTGTGCAAGTTCTCCCACTTAAAAATATGAGAGAGGCCTGTAATTTTCATCATAGGTACACTTCAACTATGACAGACAAAATTAGAAGAAAAAAATCCAGAAAATCACATTGTAGGATTTTTTATGAATTTATTTGCAAATTATGGTGGAAAATAAGTATTTGGTCAATAACAAAAGTTTATCTCAATACTTTGTTATATACCCT
Organism: Salvelinus namaycush; assembly: GCF_016432855.1. Classification (NCBI taxonomy): domain Eukaryota; kingdom Metazoa; phylum Chordata; class Actinopteri; order Salmoniformes; family Salmonidae; genus Salvelinus; species Salvelinus namaycush. The sequence goes on along the minus strand of NC_052323.1, from coordinate 32,328,065 downwards.
TTGTTGGCAATGACAGAGGTCAAACATTTTCTGTAAGTCTTCACAAGGTTTTCACACACTGTTGCTGGTATTTTGGCCCATTCCTCCATGCAGATCTCCTCTAGAGCAGTGATGTTTTGGGGCTGTTGCTGGGCAACACGGACTTTCAACTCCCTCCAAAGATTTTCTATGGGGTTGAGATCTGGAGACTGGCTAGGCCACTCCAGGACCTTGAAATGCTTCTTACGAAGCCACTCCTTCGTTGCCCGGGCGGTGTGTTTGGGATCATTGTCATGCTGAAAGACCCAGCCACGTTTCATCTTCAATGCCCTTGCTGATGGAAGGAGGTTTTTACTCAAAATCTCACGATACATGGCCCCATTCATTCTTTCCTTTACACGGATCAGTCGTCCTGGTCCCTTTGCAGAAAAACAGCCCCAAAGCATGTTTCCACCCCCATGCTTCACAGTAGGTATGGTGTTCTTTGGATGCAACTCAGCATTCTTTGCCCTCCAAACACGACGAGTTGAGTTTTTACCAAAATGTTCTATTTTGGTTTCATCTGACCATATGACATTCTCCCAATCTTCTTCTGGATCATCCAAATGCTCTCTAGCAAACTTCAGACGGACCTGGACATGTACTGGCTTAAGCAGGGGGACACGTCTGGCACTGCAGGATTTGAGTCCCTGGCGGCATAGTGTGTTACTGATGGTAGGCTTTGTTACTTTGGTCCCAGCTCTCTGCAGGTCATTCACTAGGTCCCCCCGTGTGGTTCTGGGATTTTTGCTCACCGTTCTTGTGATCATTTTGACCCCACGGGGTGAGATCTTGCGTGGAGCCCCAGATCGAGGGAGATTATCAGTGGTCTTGTATGTCTTCCATTTCCTAATAATTGCTCCCACAGTTGATTTCTTCAAACCAAGCTGCTTACCTATTGCAGATTCAGTCTTCCCAGCCTGGTGCAGGTCTACAATTTTGTTTCTGGTGTCCTTTGACAGCTCTTTGGTCTTGGCCATAGTGGAGTTTGGTGTGTGACTGTTTGAGGTTGTGGACAGGTGTCTTTTATACTGATAACAAGTTCAAACAGGTGCCATTAATACAGGTAACGAGTGGAGGACAGAGGAGCCTCTTAAAGAAGAAGTTACAGGTCTGTGAGAGCCAGAAATCTTGCTTGTTTGTAGGTGACCAAATACTTATTTTCCACCATAATTTGCAAATAAATTCATTAAAAATCCTACAATGTGATTTTCTGGATTTTTTTCTCTCATTTTGTCTGTCATAGTTGAAGTGTACCTATGATGAAAATTACAGGCCTCTCATCTTTTTAAGTGGGAGAACTTGCACAATTGGTGGCTGACTAAATACTTTTTTGCCCCACTGTATCCTCGAAGATGTCCAAGTTTGAATCCCGGCTGACCAGCTTCTGCAAAACATCTGTCTGTTTATAGCAGGTCTATATAAACATTATGTCAAACATTATGTCAGACAGAAAGAGCGTGCAACAAGTGGGTTCGCTGCTTCTGTCTGGGTTTGATACATGGGAAAATCTTTGTTCAAGATCAAGGGGAAACCACATGCTTACTGCATAACACACTGCTACTACAGATGTAGGATCTTCATTTGAGTCAGTTTGCCACAGCAGGAAAATAAGCCACAGGAAATGTGAATTATTAATGGACATTTTTGTAGGGGTTGATACATTTTAAGGGAATTTCAAATTGAAAATTACAAACTTCAGAAGCCGTTTTAAACCTCAAATACACGTTTTAAATGTCCTATACTGCAGGAAAGTACTCCCAACACCACCACCTCTGTAGTGCGGCCTAAACAGAGGTGGTGGTGTTGGGCGTCTATGATAGGTCTATAAGGGTTTCTGCTGCAGCCCCTGACGGCTACATTCTTTGCCATCTCTGGTCGAGATGGAGGTGCTGACTAGGAGATGGAGGTCCTGACTAGGAGATGGAGGCGTTGACTAGGAGATGGAGTTGCTGACTAGGAGATGGAGTTGCTGACTAGGAGATGGAGATGCTGACTAGGAGATGGAGATGCTGACGAGGAGATGGAGGTGCTGACTAGGAAATGGAGGTGCTGACTAGGAGATTGAGATGCTGACTAGGAGATGGAGGTGTTGACTAGGAGATGGTGGTGCTGACTAGGAGATGGAGGCGTTGACTAGGAGATGGAGGTGCTGACTAGGAGATGGAGGTGCTGACGAGGAGATGGAGGTGCTGACTAGGAGATGGAGGTGTTGACTAGGAGATGGAGATGCTGACTAGGAGATGGAGGTGTTGACTAGGAGATGGTGGTGCTGACTAGGAGATGGAGGCGTTGACTAGGAGATGGAGGTGCTGACTAGGAGATGGAGGTGCTGACGAGGAGATGGAGGTGCTGACTAGGAGATGGAGGTGTTGACTAGGAGATGGAGATGCTGACTAGGAGATGGAGGTGTTGACTAGGAGATGGAGGTGCTGACTAGGAGATGGAGGTGCTGACTAGGAGATGGAGGTGTTGACTAGGAGATGGAGGTGTTGACTAGGAGATGGATGTGTTGACTAGGAGATGGATGTGTTGACTAGGAGATGGAGGTGTTGACTAGGAGATGGAGGTGTTGACTAGGAGATGGAGGTGTTGACTAGGAGATGGATGTGTTGACTAGGAGATGGATGTGTTGACTAGGAGATGGAGGTGTTGACTAGGAGATGGAGATGTTGACTAGGAGATGTAGGTATTGACTAGGAGATGGAGGTGTTGACTAGGAGATGTAGGTATTGACTAGGAGATGGAGGTGTTGACTAGGAGATGGAGATGTTGACTAGGAGATGGGGTGCTGACTAGGAGATGGAGGTGTTGACTAGAAGATGGAGGTATTGACTAGGAGATGTAGGTGTTGACCAGGAGATGGGGTGTTGACTAGGAGATGTAGGTATTGACTAGGAGTTGGAGTTGTTGACCAGGAGATGGAGGTGCTGACTACGAGATGCATGTTGGGCTTTACAGTAACGTCAACACATTCCAGCCACACATTCCTCACACCCAGTGAAAACACAGCTGGCCCCAACAACAGAAAGGGCAATCAAAACGGTGATAAATCGCGCTGGATATAAAGCGCTGCTAATCAAACTGCGGAGCGGTTCAAATACTTTCCCTAGCGGCTCTAAATGTCTGTAATACCCTGGGCGGCTGGGGCTGTTTCAGCTCCACTGGCTGTATTGTGCCAGGGCTTTGTCTCTGTCTGTCCCTCTATTATGCCGCTAGAGCTACAACACCTCCAGCCTGAAGACAAGTCTCCTGACCAAGTCCCCCTAAATCCCAACTCTCTGCATGGCTAGCCTAGCACTGGCCAGTTACCGAGCATCACATGATCCTCCATAATCATTCCAAAGCTTTATCGGCCTCTGGTACAGTTATACTATACTACCCCCACTGCAATCGGTCAGATGTTATCTCCTTATCTCCAGCTATGATTACAAACATCTTGGGCCTTGTGCCACTGTGTCACTCCCGTTTGGATTTCAAGTACCACCATGAGTCCACCATGGATCTGATATCGCTCCATCCATAGCTGTCCCCCTGACTGTGAGCAGCGGCTGCCTAATGCGCTGCAGCAGACACAGGGCTGGTGTTTCCCCAACGAGCTGAGCCAGAGCCGCGCCATGCCGGTAATACGGATCACTGGGAGGCTTCCCTTGCAGGAGTTCCACAGTTGGGCTTATCGCTGATCCGCCATCTCCCAACCTGGGTCTTCCACTACAAAGGCGTCTCCGAGCCTGGCGTAATGGAAAGCACCTGCTCCAGATGAGGCGGGGAATAATTTAGTGAGAAGGAGATTGAGATAAAGGAAAGGACATATGGGAGTATTAGACAGGGCTCAATCAGGATGGAGGCAGGGGCAGAGAGTGGCTGAGCACCAGGAGGTTCCCAGGTGCTTGGCTTTGGGCCCATGGTGCAACCACTAGAGACAAACCACATTAAAGGAAAACTCCACTCAAAAACTTTATTTTGGTATTTGTTTAATTAGTCCATTGTTGACATAGTACCAAGTTTTCAAGACATGTAACTTTCAAAATACAGAAATCATCCCTGTATGATACATTTTGCATCATTTGTCAACAATGGACTAATGAAACAAATACCCCAAAATTATGGTGGAGTTTATCTTTAAGCTCTGTTCGGTTTACATTTATCTCAGTTAGCAGACACTCTTATCCAGAGTGACTTACAGGAGCAATGAGGGTTAAGTGCCTTGCTCAAGGACATATTGACAGATTTTTCACCTAGTCAGCTCGGGGATTCAAACCAGCAACTTTCTGGTTACTGGCCCAGCCGCCCATGGTTCCCACTCTGAGAGGAAGCAGATTTTCTTCACTATTTGTATCTCTCCGCTGCCACCAATGGAGGACAGCTCTCTTGCTCTTTCTCTTGCTCTTTCTCTCGCTCTTTATTTTTCTATTCCTTCTCTTTGTGATTTTTACCATCGTTAGTGGATATGATATCAGAGCCATTTGTCTTTTACTTGTAAAATATGGATTAAAAGCACAAAATAATCTGAAACACAACCGAAACAAACTGCAAATGCATCCAACAACTTTGTAGAGTCACAAACTTGGTGTAGTCATTGCATGCTAGGAATATGGAACCAAATACGAAACTTTTGAATACTTTATTTATAAGAATCTTCAGGGTTGTCAATCATTTTGACCCCTACCTTATTGAGAAAAAAAAGTATTACTTATTAAACCAAATTTCTTTCTCTGAGCATTTCTATTGATATAAAATTATATAATTATCCTGGTCAATAATTTTGGAGCCCCTACCTCTAGCCAAAGTCTTCATCAGATTCTGAGAACCTGATGATTACATGCATGTGGCATTGGTGTATTATTAAAACACAATTGAAACCTAGCCTATCACAAATTAGGAAGTCACTGCTAAGTCACATAGGTTGCCTTTGCAGATTCTCCACACCAGAAACCCAAAACGTTGCTTGGCGCAGGTCAGAGGCGTGCAGCCTCCAAGCTGCAGTACCCTGAGAGCCTCTCAGCTCCACACCCAGCCTGGTACCATTCCTCCCTTAGGGGAAGAAAACACCAACAAAAGGAGAGAGGTAACCTACACTCAGGATTACCTTCCTTTTTAGTTTGGCTCAGGGCAGGAGCCAGCCAGATCAGTCTAGACTTTCCACTCCCCAAGTCTCCCCATGTCCTTCTAAGTCTCCTCTCCACTCCTTGTGTTCCATGGGTCTCCCCTCTCCACTCCCCATCTGAATGTTGATTGATGTTTTCTGTTATAGGACATTTCCTAGATGGCTTGTACAATAATATGACTTCATCCCTCGTTCTGCATTTATTTCATCCATGTTTCACCATGTTGTAGGTGGCCGGCCTGGGTTAATTAATATGGCTCCGCTTCAACCTCGACCTTGTGGCTATTAATCATCTGTCATCATGTGGGTGCTTCAACAGATTACACTGTAGCGACTTACTGCAGTAATTCATACCGGTAGATCTGCCCTATAGTCAATGTCCTCTCCACCGCGGAAATCTAATAAGCATAATAAAAAAATCCCCATAAAAATCTGTCAGTTTAAGATAGAGATATATTTTGTTTTGCGTCGGATGCGTCTTAATCCATCGCATCCACCGATGTCGTACTTCCGCATCTGTGGTGTAAAGTGACAGAGCTTGAGCGGTTGTCAGACCATGAGACATCACAAAAATTGGTCTTCTCACAAAATCGTCTCTAGCGTCCAAACAGTTTTGCCTACAAACTAATATGACCCCTCTGTGGAAAGGTGAGACTCTCACGAACACGTACATGTCGGTTGTTTTAATATGCCGCCCACAGGCCTCACAGGACTCGTCTGAAGGTCCCCGGTACCAGTTTAAAAAACTTATGGAAGTACAGTGCATTCGGAAAGTATTCAGACCCCTTGGCTTTTTCCACATTTTGTTACATTACATTACTCATTCTAAAATTGATGAAATAGTTTTTTTGTCCATCATCAATCTACACACAGTACCCCATAATGACAAAGCGAAAACAGTTTTGTAGACATTTTTGCAAATTTATAAAAAATAAAAATCAGAAACACTTTATTTACATGAGTATTCAGACCCTTTGCTACGTGACTCGAAATTGAGTTCAAGTGCATCATGTTTCCATTGATCCTTGAGATGTTTCTACACCTGTCTATAGAAGGTCCCACAGTTGACAATGCATGACAATGCAACCACCTAGACTCTTTCTAGAGCTGGACTCCCAGCCAAACTGAGCAATCGGTGGAGAAGGGCCTTGGTCAGGGAGCTCCAGAGTTCCTCTGCGGCGATGGGAGAATCTTCTAGAAGAACAACCATCTCTGCAGCACTCCACCAATCAGGCCTTTATGGTAGAGTGGCCAGACAGTTTGCCAAAAGGCACCTAAAGGACTCTCAGACCATGAGAAACAAGATTCTCTGGTCTGATAAAACCAAGATTAAACTCTTTGGCCTGAATGCCAAGCGTCACATATGGAGAAAACCAGTGACCATCCCTACAGTGAAGCATGGTGGTGACAGCATGCACTGCATATACGGAGACTGTTTAGCGCCAAAAATAAGAGGTTGAATACAAGTAAAAAATAAATATTTATGTTTCCTGTTTCCTTCTCACAGAACAATCAACCTTCAGATTTTTTTCAAGGACTATCTGTTGTTCCATGTAGTGAATCTGTTATTCATTGCGTTTGTATGGGCTAATAGCAGTATTACCAAAAATTATTTTTCATCCAATATTTATTTTTGATATTTTTGGATACTTCAAGGGGTCTTAAAATTCAAAATCAAATAGCAAAATTAGACAGGGATTAGACTGTTATGGTTAAAGGGAAATCTGGGATTGTATGCTGTTTATTTCTCCAGCCCCATCCTACCAAAAGAAAGTGGTGGGGTGACTGCATTTTGTTGTTTGAATCTCAGATTGCCCCTTAAAATTGTGTATCACTCTATACTAGCAGAAAGGTCAGGAATAAATCGCTTTCTCTCCAACACAAAGCACGATAAATTATGAAAGATCAAAAGCAAATAGCATTCTTTATATTATTTACTTCCCATATTACTCCAGTGTCAGGTAGAAGGAAAGGCAGTTTGGGAAGTGTGAGCCATAATGTTGGATTCTGACAGCTCTCAGTTAAACATAACAACACATCCTTTGTCATTCAGGCATAAAATGAAGATGAGACATTTAAAAGCAATGGCAATGTCACCGCATTACATCATAGAAGGTTCCCATCAGTAGCACCGTTTTATCTAAGTAGTGTCACACCCTGATCTGTTTCACCTGTTCCTGTTATTGTCTCCACTCCCTCCAGGTGTCGCTTATTTTCCCCTGTGTATTTATCCCTGTGTTTCCTGTCTCTCTGTGACAGTTTGTCTTGTACGTTTCCAAGTCAACCAGCATTGTTCCCGTTCTCCAGCTTTTTGCATTCTCTTTCTTCCAGTCCTCCCGGTTTTGACCCTTGCCTGTTTCTGGACTTTGTACCCGCCTGCCTGACCATTCTGCCTGCCTTGACCACGAGCCTGTCTGCCACTCCGTACCTCCTAGACTCTGATCTGGTTTTGACCTTTTTGCCTGTCCACGACCATTCTCTTGCCTACCCCTTTGGATTAATAAACATTGTAAGACTCCAACCATCTGTCTCCTGTGTCTGCATTTGGGTCTCGCCTTGTGCCTTGATAAGTAGAGAGTGATAAAGAGTCAACTAAGCCACACACAGGAGGAAAACTATATATTTCTCATAGCAGAGACAGATATACTGTAGCTCCATGCCTCATAACCCATTGAAGGACCCATTATAACACTATGACCTCCCAGGGTTACAAGAGTCAGGGAGGGTGTTAGTTCCTGTGCTCCAGGGTGGGTTTTAATTCCTGTGCTCCAGGGTGGGTGTTAATTCCTGTGCTCCAGGGTGGGTGTTAATTCCTGTGCTCCAGGGTGGGTGTTAATTCCTGTGCTTTCAAGGTGGGTGTTAATTCCCGTGCCTTCGTTGGTGTTAATTCCTGTACCTTCAGCGTGGGTGTTAATTCATGTACGATTCAGGGTGGGTGTTAATTCCTGTGCCTTCAGGGTGGGTGTTAATTCCTGTGCATTCAGGGTGGGTGTTAATTCCAGTGCCTCCAGGGTGGGTGTTAATTCCTGTACCATTCAGCGCATGTGTTAATTCCTGTACCATTCAGGGTGGGTGTTAATATCCTGTGCATTCACGGTGGGTGTTAGTTCCTGTGCCTCCAGGGTGGGGGTTAATTCCTGTGCCTTCGGGGTGGGTGTTAATTCCTGTGCCTTCAGTGTGGGGGTTAATTCCTGTGCCTTCAGGGTGGGTGTTAATTCCTGTGCCTCCAGGGTGGGGGTTAATTCCTGTGCCTCCAGGGTGGGGGTTAATTCCTGTGCCTTCAGTGTGGGGGTTAATTCCTGTGCCTTCAGTGTGGGGGTTAATTCCTGTGCCTTCAGTGTGGGGGTTAATTCCTTTGCCTTCAGGGTGGGGGTTAATTCCTTTGCCTTCAGGGTGGGGGTTAATTCCTGTGCCTTCAGTGTGGGGGTTAATTCCTGTGCCTTCAGTGTGGGGGTTAATTCCTTTGCCTTCAGGGTGGGGGTTAATTCCTTTGCCTTCAGGGTAGGTGTTAATTCCTGTGCCTCCAGGGAGGGTGTTAATTCCTGTGCCTTCAGTGTGGGGGTTAATTCCTGTGCCTTCAGTTCACTTTTCTAGTACTCCACAATGACAAAATCCATTTTGAGCTCTGATCAGATCTCTCTAAACTCTCCCTTGCTAATGTGCTAGTCCACATCCGCGTAATTCTGTGTAGTGGAGAGATAAGCATGGCCATCACAGCCACTCAACAGAGAGGGGAGGGGTCCAGAGGTCATTTCAGGCCACTCTGACTGACAGATTGTCCAGCCAATTCTGCTGTGGTAGCTAAATTAGGTTAGGCTAAAACCCCCGGAGGCTTGACATCCCAAAACAGCCCCAACCGGCGCTACTTAAGCTGGCAGGCACAAACATGGAAACGGTTCCTCTGCTCTGTCCTGGCCCTTGTCTCACCTCCACTGAAGTGACACATGGAAACATGTTATTTTCTCCTATAGATCTCCATTTTTATGGAATAGTCTGCCTACCCATGTGAGAGACGCAGACTCGGTCTCAACCTTTAAGTCTTTACTGAAGACTTATCTCTTCAGTAGGTCATATGATTGAGTGTAGTCTGGCCCAGGAGTGTGAAGGTGAACGGAAAGGCTCTGGAGCAACGAACTGCCCTTGCTGTCTCTGCCTGGCCGGTTCCCCTCTCTCCACTGGGATTCTCTGCCTCTAACCCTATTACAGGGGCTGAGTCACTGGCTTACTGGTGCTCTTTCATGCCGTCCCTAGGAGGGGTGCGTCACTTGAGTGGGTTGAGTTACTGACGTGATCTTCCTGTCTGGGTTGGCACCCCCCCCCCCCCCCTTGGTTTGTGCTGTGGTGGAGATCCTTGTGGGCTATACTCGGCCTTGTCTCAGGATGGTAAGTTGGTGGTTGAAGATATCCCTCTAGTGGTGTGGGGGCTGTGCTTTGGCGAAGTGGGTGGGGTTATATCCTTCCTGTTTGGCCCTGTCCGGGGGTATCATCGGATGGGGCCACAGTGTCTCCTGACCCCTCCTGTCTCAGCCTCCAGTATTTATGCTGCAGTAGTTTATGTGTCGGGAGGCTAGGGTCAGTTGGTTATATCTGGAGTACTTCTCCTGTCTTATCCGGTGTCCTGTGTGAATTTAAGTATGCTCTCTCTAATTCTCTCCTTCTCTCTTTCTTTCTCTCTCTCGGAGGACCTGAGCCCTAGGACCATGCGTCAGGACTACCGGGCATGATGACTCCTTGCTGTCCCCAGTCCACCTGGCCTTGCTGCTGTTCCAGTTTCAACAGTTCTGCCTGCGGCTATGGAACCCTGACCTGTCCACCGGACGTGCTACCTGTCCCAGACCTGCTGTTTTCAACTCTCTAGAGACTGCAGGAGCGGTAGAGATACTCTTAATGATCGGCTATGAAAAGCCAACTGACATTTACTCCTGATTATTATTTGACCATGCTGGTCATTTATGAACAATTGAACAACTTGGCCATGTTCTGTTATAATCTCCACCCGGCACAGCCAGAAGAGGACTGGCCACCCCTCATAGCCTGGTTCCTCTCTAGGTTTCTTCCTAGGTTTTGGCCTTTCTAGGGAGTTTTTCCTAGCCGCCGTGCTTCTACACCTGCATTGCTTGCTGTTTGGGGTTTTAGGCTGGGTTTCTGAACAGCACTTTGAGATATTAGCTGATGTACGAAGGGCTATATAAAAAATAAACTTGATTGATTGATATTAGAGTCTGTTTCCAGAGCCAGATACCCCACCACACTCATGCTGTAACCCCCCCAGACATCACCCGCAGCCTGCCTGGTGGACCTGACACACATGTCACTGCCTCAACCTTGTAAAGCTCTGGCTGACTGGTTGGCCGGCTGTCTCAGGTTTGGTCCTGACTCCTGCATCTCTCTCTCCCTTCCTTCCTCTCTCCCACACAAACCTGAAAGAGCCCCCATACTCCCCAACATCAGTTCAACTTGAACACACATAACAGCACTCCCAGGAACTAACCAAGAACAAATCCCTATTGTAATAAATAATTAAACTCAATTGTGGTAGTTTTGTGATCGCTCTGGACGTTGGGGAGCAGAAGTGAATCTGGCAGTTGGAACATGGCCCTCTTCTTAAAGTGTCCTAATCCAAGATGGCATAGCAGTGGGGATGTCTGTTTTGATTGTCTCGTCCCGTCCCTGTATATATTGTTTTTCTTCGTATATATTTAGTATATATTTGTATTATTTTTTTAATCAAATTTTTCATCTACGAACTGAACATACTCTTCTGCAACCCGCCTCACCCAATATGGTATGGATCTGCTATTTTTACACTTTTGAACCGGAACTCCCTTCTGAAGCTAGCCAGCTAACTAGCTACTAGCTAGTATAATGCCTGGAGCTAGCCCCGAACTAGGCCCATCTCCCGGCTAGCTAAAGGGATTCCATCAAGCAATCCCTGGGCTTCAATTACCTCTTTTGCCAATTGGCCTGGACCCTCGCCGATCCATCACGACTGGTCTACCGACGTGACCGTCGAGGGGGTTTCTGTCCCGAAGCAAGCACCAGTTAGCCTGGAGCTAGCCTCGAGCTAGGCCCTTCTCCCGGCTAGCCAAAGAATTCCATCAGATAATTCCTGGGCTTCAATAAATCTTCTGCCAATTGGCCTGGACCCTTTGCTGCCGACACGGAGCCCTGCCGATCCATCACGACTGGTCTCCCGACGTAACCGCCCGAGGGGGTTTCAACAGACTCTTGTTGCGATGTCCCCCTGAGGCCCATCTGCTAGCATGCTGCTAGCCCTGACCTGCTAGCTGGGGTGGCAGGTAGCCTAGTGGTTAGAGCATTGGACTTGTAAACGCAAGGTTGCAAGATTGAATCCCTGAGCTGACAAAGTAAAAAATCTGTTGTTCTGCCCCTAAACAAGGCAGTTAACCCACTGTTCCTAGGCTGTCATTGAAAATAAGAGTTTGTTCTTAACTGACTTGCCTAGTTAAATAAAGGTAAAATAAATAAACAGCTGTCTGAATCTCCGTGCCTCCAGCTCAACTAGCTACTCACTGGACCCTAATGTCAATATGCCTTGTCTATTGCTGTTTTGATTAGTCATTTTTGCCTTATTTCACTGTTGAGCCTCCAGCCCTGCTCAATATGCATTAGCTAGCCCTTATGTTCCACCCCCCACACATGTGGTGACCGCACATGGCTTAAATGGTGACTCTACAGACAAAACCTCTCTCATTGTCACTCAATGCCTAGGCTTACTGTACTCACATCCTACCATACCCTTGTCTGTACATTATGCCTTGAATCTATTCTTCAACGCCAAGAAACCTGCTCCTTTTACTCTCTGTTCCAAACGCACTAAACAACCAGTTCTTTTAGCCTTTAGCCGTACTCTTATCCTACTCCTCCTCTGTTCCTCTGGTGATGTAGAGGTTAACCCAGGCCCTGCAGCCCCCAGCATCACTCCCATTCCTCAGGCGCTCTTATTTGTTGACTTCTGTAACCGTAAAAGCATTGGTCTCATACATGTTAACATTAGAAGCCTCCTCCCTAAGTTTGTTTTATTCACTGCTTTAGCACACTCCGCCAACCCGGATGTCCTAGCCGTGTCTGAATCCTGGCTTAGGACGGCCACCAAAAATCCTGACATTTTCATCCCTAACTATAACATTTTCCGACAAGATAGAACTGCCAAAGGGGGCAGAGTGTCACGCCCTGACTTTAGTTATATTTGCTTTCTTTATTATTTGCTTAGGGCAGGGTGTGACAAGGGGTGGTTTGTTTAGTTTTTGTGTTGTCGAGGGGTTTTTGTCTTGTCTAGGGTTTTGTGTTATCTATGGGGATTTTGTATTGTCTAGGGGTTGTAGGTTTATGGTGGCCTGAGTGGGTTCCCAATCAGAGACAGCTGTTTATCGTTGTCTCTGATTGGGGAGCCTATTTAGGTTGCCATTTTCCATGTTGGTTTGGTGGGTAGTTGTCCATGTTTAGTTGCCTGTGAGCACTACGTTGGCGTCACGTTTCGTTTGTTAGTTTGTTAGTTTGTGAAGTGTTCTTCGTTGAATTAAAAGATGTATTCCAATCGCGCTGCACCTTGGTCCACTCCTTTAAACGGCTGTGACAGAAATACCCACCAAAAAAGGACCAAGCAGCGCGGAGGAGAGGACTGGATCATGGGAGGACATCCTGGACGGCAAGGGATCCTACACATGGGAGGAGATCCTGGCTGGAAGGGATCGCCTCCCATGGGAACAGGTGGAGGCAGCCAGGAGAGCGGAGGCAGCGAGGGAACACGGCTGGCAAGGAAGCCCGAGAGGCAGCCCCTCCCTAAAAAAAATGTTTTGGGGGGGAACACAGGGAGTGTGGCAGAGTCAGGTTGGAGACCTGAGCCAACTCCCCGTGCTTACCGTGGCGAGCATGGGACTGGTCAGGCCCCGTGCAATGGGGTGATGCTCACGGTGTCGAGGCGGGGCATTCACAGGCCGGTGTGCTCGGTGCCAGCGTCCCACATTTGCCGGGTGGAAGCTGGCATCCAGCCAGTATGGGTGGGGCCAGCTCTGCGCTCGAGACCACCGGTACGCCTCCACGGCCCAGTGTATCCGGTGGCTCGGCCAAGGACAAGGCCTCCTGCATGTCTCCCCAGCCTGGTGAGTCCGGTGCCTGCTCCCAGAGCCAGGCCTCCTGTGTGTCTCTCTATTCCAATGATGATCCATGGTAAGAAGCCTCCAGTGGTGATCCATGGCACGAAGCCTCCAGTGATGATCCATGGCACGAAGCCTCCAGTGATGATCCATGGAAAGATGCCTCCAGTGATGATCCATGGCACGAAGCCTCCAGTGATGATCCATGGCAAGAAGCCTCCAGTGATGATCCATGGCAAGAAGCCTCCAGTGATGATCCATGGCACGAAGCCTCCAGTGAAGATCCATGGCACGAAGCCTCCAGTGATGATCCATGGCACGAAGCCTCCAGTGATGATCCATGGCACGAAGCCTCCAGTGATGATGCATGGCACGAAGCCTCCAGTGAGGATCCATGGCACGAAGCCTCCAGTGAGGAGTTATGGCACGAGGCCTCCAACATAGGCTGTCAGTCCGGAGCTTCCAGCGACCCCCTCAATTCACGTTTCGTTTGTTAGTTTGTTATTTTGTTAGTTTGTTTAGTGTTCTTCGTTGAATTAAAATATGTATTCCAATCGCGCTGCACCTTGGTCCACTCCTTTAAACGGCCGGGACACAGAGTTGCAATCTACTGCAGAGATAGCCTGCAGAGTTCTGTCATACTATCCAGGTCTGTGCCCAAACAATTTGAGCTTCTACTTTTAAAAATCCACCTTTCCAGAAACAAGTCTCTCACTGTTGCCGCTTGTTACAGACCCCCTTCGGCCCCCAGTTATGCCCTGGGCACCATATGTGAATTGATCGCCCCCCATCTATCTTCAGAGTTTGTACTGTTAGGTGACCTAAACTGGGCCATGCTTAACACCCCGTCCTACAATCTAAGCTAGATGACCTCAATCTCACACAAATCATCAAGGAACCTACCAGGTACAACCCGAAATCCGTAACCATGGGCACCCTCTTAGATATCATCCTGACCAACCTGCCCTCCAAATACACCTTAGCTGTCTTCAACCAGGATCTCAGCGATCACTGCCTCATTGCCTGCGTGCGTACTGGGTCCGCAGTCAAACGACCACCCATCATCACTATCAAACGCTCCGTAAAACACTTCAGCGAGCAGGCCTTTCTAATCGACCTGGCCCGGATATCCTAATCAACCTGGCCCGGATATCACCCCAGACTTGACTGCCCTTGACCAGCACAAAAACATCCTGTGGCGTTCTGCATTAGCATCGAATAGCCCCCGCGATATGCAACTTTTCAGGGAAGTCAGGAACCAATATACTCAGTCAGTTAGGAAAGCTAAGGCTAGCTTTTTCAAACAGAAATTTGCTTCCTGTGGCACTAATTCCAAAAAGTTTTTTGACATTGTAAAGTCCATGGAGAATAAGAGCACCTCCTCCCAGCTGCCCACTGCACTGAGGATAGGAAACACTGTCACCACCGATAAATCTACGATAATCGAGAATTTCAATAAGCATTTTTCCCCGTCTGGCCATGCTATCCACCTGGCTACCCCTACCCTGGCCAACATCTCAGCACCCCCTGCAGCAACTTGCCCAACCCGCTTCTCCTTCACCCAAATCCAGACAGCTGATGTTCTGAAAGAACTGCAAAATCTGGATCCCTACAAATCAGCTGGGCTAGACAATCTGGACCCTCTCTTTCTAAAATTATCTGCCAAAATTGTTGCAAGCCCTATTACTAGCCTGTTCAACCTCTCTTTCTGGTCGTCTGAGATTCCCAAAGATTGGAAAGCTGCCGCGGTCATCCCCCTCTTCCAAGGGGGAGACACTCTAGATCCAAACTGTTATAGACCTATATCCATCCTGCCCTGCCTTTTCTAAAATCTTCAAAAGCCAAGTTAATAAACAGATCACCGACCATTTCGAATCCCACCGTACCTTCTCCACTATGCAATCTGGTTTCCGAGCTGGTCATGGGTGCACCTCAGCCACGCTCAAGGTCCTAAACAATATCATAACTGCCATCGATAAAAGACAGTACTGTGCAGCCGTCTTCATCGACCTGGCCAAGGCTTTTGACTCTGTCAATCACCGCATTCTTATCGGCAGACTTAACAGCCTTGGTTTCTCAAATGACTGCCTCGCCTGGTTCACCAACTACTTCTCAGATAGAATTCAGTGTGTCAAATCGTAGGGCCTGTTGTCCGGACCTCTGGCAGTCTCTATGGGGGTGCCACAGGGTTCAATTCTCGGGCCGACTCTTTTCTCTGCATATATCAATGATGTCGCTCTAGCTGCAGGTGATTCTTTGATCCACCTCTACGCAGAAGACACCATTCTGTATACATCTGGCCCTTCTTTGAACACTGTGTTAACAAACCTCCAAACGAGCGTCAACGCCATACAACACTCCTTCCGTGGCCTCCAACTGCTTTTAAAGGCTAGTAAAACTAAGTGCATGCTCTTCAACTGATTGCTGCCCGCACCCTCCCGCCCGACTAGCATCACTACTATGGACGGTTCTGACCTAGAATATGTGGGCAACTACAAATACCTAGGTGTCTGGTTAGACTGTAAACTCTCCTTCCAGACTCACATTAAGCATCTCCAATCCAAAATTAAATCTAGAATCGGCTTCCTAATTCGCAACAAAGCCTCCTTCACTCATGCCACCAAACATACCCTCGTAAAACTGACTATCCTGCTGATCCTTGACTTCGGCAATGTCATTTACAAAATAGCCTCCAACACTCTACTCATCAAACTGGATGTAGTTTATCACAGTGCCATCCGTTTTATTACCAAAGCCCCATATACTACCCACCACTGCGACCTGTATGCTCTTGTTGGCTGGCCCTCACTACGTATCCATCGCAAAACCCACTGGGTCCAGGTCATCTATAAGTCTTTCCTAGGTAAAGCCCCGCCTTAACTCAGCTCACTGGTCACCATAGCAACACCCACCCGTAGCACGTGCTCCAGCAGGTACATTGCACTGGTCATCCCCAAAGCCAACACTTCCTTTGGATGCCTTTCCTTACAGTTCTCTGCTGCCAATGATTGGAATGATTTGCAAAAATCTCTAAAGCTGGAGTCTGATATCCCCCTCTCTAACTTTAAGCATCAGCTGTCGGAGCAGCTTACCAATCACTGTACCTGTACATAGCCAATCTGTAAATAGCACAACCGACTACCTCATCCCCATATTATTACTTACCCTCTTGCTCTTTTGCACCCCAGTATCTCTACTTGCACATCATCATCTGCACATCTATCACTCCAGTATTAATGCCAAATTGTAATTATTTTCGCCTCTATGGCATAGTTATTGCCTACCTCCCTACTCTTCTACATTTGCACACACTGTACATAGATTTTTATTTTATTTTGTGTTATTGACTGTACGTTTGTTTATTTGTAACTCTGTGTTGTTGTTTTTGTCGCACTGCTTTGCTTTATCTTGGCCAGGCCGCAGTTGTAAATGAGAATTTGTTCTCAACTGGCATACGTGGATAAATAAAGGTGAAATAAAAATAAAATAAAATAAAGTTGGGTGAAACACATTAAAGTCAAGGATAATTATGATAATACAAGCTGAGGATAGATAATAGTTTCCTCTGCTGCTTATTTTCACAGCATCTAGACTGGAATACCTCCCATATCACACCATCCTTCATCCTGATGCCGAAACAGACAGCTTCTTGAGACCCAATATCACCACCTTCCTCAGCCAGTAGCAAAGTATAGCTCTCAACTGCTATATTTGGGCAGGTAGAACACATTTATGAAATCAGACCGGCACATCAAACCAACATTAATGGAAAGCATATAGCCCGTTCAGGCCAGTGGGTGTCGTTTTATAGGCCACACATGGAGCACCCACAGAGAGTTGTCTCTTTAAAACATCCCATGGAATCCTGTCAAATTCCTGTTTCCACATCTGTAATTGAACACTAACAGCATTGTTAAACCACTGCTCTGGTAATCGTCATTAGAATTTCCCCCAAAAAGTTGATGCAAAAGTGCTGAGATCGTGATCGACTACTACACAGCATCTCGAAGTAGGCCATCCAGATCTACACTACCATTCAAAAGTTTGGGGTCACTTAGAAATGTCATTTTTTCTGGAAGAAAAGGACATTTTTTTGTCCAAAAATCAGTCAATTGAAATAAATTCATTAAGCCCTAATCTATGGATTTCACATGACTGGGCAGGGGCGCAGCCATGGATGGGCCTGGAGAGCATAGGCCCCTCCACTGGGGAGCCAGGCCCAACCATGGCTATCTATCCTCCTGATTCCTGCTTACATGCAAAAACTAAAACAGGAAGTACCAGTGACTCACTCAATACGGAAGTGGTCAGATGACGCAGATGCTAAGCTACAGGACTGTTTTGCTAGCACAGACTGGAATATGTTCCGGGATTCATCTGATGGCATTGAGGAGTATACCACATCAGTCACCGGCTTCATCAATAAGTGCATCGATGACGTCGTTCCTACAGTGACCGTATGTACATACCCCAACCAGAAGCCATCGATTACAGGCAACAGCCACACTGAACTGAAGGGTAGAGCTGCCGCTTTTAAGGAGCAGAACTCTACCCGGACACTTATAAGAAATCCCGCTATGCCCTCCGATGAACCATCAAACAGACAAAGCGTCAATACAGTACTAAGATGAAATCCTACTACACCGGCTCTGATGCTCGTTGGATGTGGCACGGCTTGCAAACTATTACGGACTACAAAGGGAAGCCCAGCCGTGAACTGCCCAGTGACACGAGCCTCCAGGCGTGCTAAATGACTTCTCTGCATGCTTTGAGGCAATGATCTGGAACAAGTGTATGATCATGCTCTCTGTAGCCGATGTGAGTAAGATCTTTAAACAGGTTAACATTCACAAGGCCGCAGGTCCATACGGTTTACCAGGACGGGTACTCAGAGCATGTGCTGACCAGCTGATAAGTGTCAACACTGACATTTTCAACTCTCCCTGACCCAGTCTGTAATACCTACATGTTTCAAGCAGACAACCCTAGTCCCTGTACTCAAGAATGCCATGGTAACCTGACTAAATGACTACCGACCCGTAGCACTCACATCTGTAGCCATGAAGTGCTTTAAAAGGCTGGTCATGGCTCACATCAGCATCATAAACGCAGAAACCCTAGACCCACTCCAATTTGAATACTGCCCCAACAGATCCACAGATGACGCAATCTCTATTGCACTCCACACTGCCCTTTCCCAACTGGACAAAAGGAAAACCTACGTGAGAATGCTCAGCATTCAACATCATAGTGCCCTCTAAGCTCATCACTAAGCTAAGGACCCTGGGACAAAACATCTCCATCTGCCACTGGATACTGGACTTCCTGACGGGTCCCCCGCAGGTGGTAAGGGTAGGCAACAACACACCTGCAACTCTGATCCTCAACACGGGGGGCCCTCAGGAGTGCGAGCTAAGTCCCGTTCTGTACTCCCTGTTCAACCACGACTGCATGGCGAAGCACGATTCCAACACCATCACTAAGTTTGCCGATGACACAACGGTGGTAGGCCTTATCACCGACAACGATGAGACAGCCTATAGGGAGGAGGTCAGAGACCTGGCAGTGTGGTGCCAGGACAACAACCTGTCCCTCAATGTGATCAAGACAAAGGAGAAGATCATGGACTACAGGAAAAGGACGGCCGAGCACCCATCCATTCACATCGACGGGGTTGAGTGGAGCAGGTCGAGAGCTTTAAGTTCCTTGGAGTCCACATCAGCAACAAACTATCATAGTCCAAACACACCTACAACACCTACAAGTGTAGGTCCTAAAGGCTCCTTAAACCTCTTAAGGATCTGCCCCTTTTTTCAATTTTTGCCTAAAATGACATACCCAAATCTGACTGCATGTAGCTCAGGCCCTGAAGCAAGGATATGCATATTATTGGTACCATTTGAAAGGAAACACTTTGAAGTTTGTGGAAATGTGAAAGGAATGTAGGAGAATATAACACAATAGATCTGGTAAAAGATAATACAAAGAAAAAAACAACCATTATTATTTATTTTTTGTACCATCATCTTTGAAATGCAAGAGAAAGGCCATAATGTATTATTCCAGCCCAGGTGCAATTTAGATTTTGGCCACTAGATGGCAGCAGTGTATGTGCAAAGTTTTAGACTGATCCAATAAACCATTGCATTTCTGTTCAAAATGTTGTATCAAGACTGCCCAAATGTGCCTAATTTGTTTATTAATAACTTTTCATGTTCAAAATTGTGCACTCTCCTCAAACAATAGCATGGTATTCTTTCACTGTAATAGCTACTGTAAATTGGACAGTGCAGTTAGATTAACAAGAATTTAAGCTTTCTGCCAATATCAGATATGTCTATGTCCTGGGAAATGTTCTTGTTACTTACAACCTCATGCTAATCGCATTAGCCTACATTATCTTAATATATTATCTTAATATCCCGAATAGCTTCTACCACCAACCCATAAGACTTCTGACCATTTAACCAAATGGCTACTATTTCCATTGACCTCCCCCTTTTTATGCTGCTGCGACTCACTTTTTATCTACGCATAGTCACTTTACCCTTACCTATAAGTACATATATATTTTTTATTTTACCTTTATTTAACTAGGCAAGTCAGTTAAGAACAAATTTTTATTTTCAATGACGGCCTAGGAACAGTGGGTTAACCGCCTTGTTCAGGGGCAGAACGACCAACGCTCTAACCACTAGGTTAGTCCAACGCTCTAACCACTAGGCTAGTCCAACGCTCTAACCACTAGGTTAGTCCAACGCTCTAACCACTAGGCTAGTCCAACGCTCTAACCACTAGGCTAGTCCAACGCTCTAACCACTAGGCTAGTCCAACGCTCTAACCACTAGGCTAGTCCAACGCTCTAACCACTAGGCTAGTCCAACGCTCTAACCACTAGGCTACCTGCCGCCCCAAATAATACCTCAATTACCTCGACTAACCTGTACCCCCGCACATTGACTCAGTACCGGTACCCCCTGTATATAGCCTCGTTATTGTTATTTTATTGTGTTTGTTTTTATTGTATTTTGACTTTAGTTTATTTAGTAAATATTTTCTTAACTCTTATTTTTCTTAAAACTGTTAGTTCATGTTCTGTATCTAATAATGAAAGTGCCACACATGGATAAAGAGAGAGAAAAAGGAGCAGCCGATGGTCTAGCCAGCCCTGACCCTCTGTGTTTGTGTCTATGATAGCTCCCAAGTAAATTGAATGATCAATCATCCAGCATTACACAGGACAGAGAAAAAACTTTTTCTAACATTCTAACGTCAGCCAAGGTGAGATTGACCCATATGTGGAATTGCTTAGAGGTGTGTGGGGAGCGGAAGGGTACCAGATAGCCCTCCCCCCAAAAGGCCAATCATACACCCCGCTCCCTCAACCCATAACCTCCTGACTGCAGCAATGTGTCCTTCTAATTGTGCACTTCCTACAACAAGCAGCCAGAAGGTTGTCTTGCTCTGTAGGGGCTGCTAATCCTGTGATTACTCTTTTCCAGAACAGGACTATTCCCATTGTACAGGTTTGCACAATGTAGGTCAGAGCCAAAACAAATGTTCACTGCGTGCCAAAGCGTAAAGGGGAGAAAAACACCATTACTCAGTTCATGATTACCATGGCTTTCAGCATTCCTGTGCTCAGCGGCCTGCGAGACGAGAGAGAGAGGGTGAAATCACTAATAAAGCCCAAGCAAATGTCCAGCGCTGCCGCGTTTAGGACATCAAGCGTGCCTCAACATCAGAGCAGGGTCAAAGGTGAGGCCCGTGATTGAAACAGCGTCAGGTTGTGCATAATCCATGATGTCTGGAGGGCTCCCACATGCAACAACTCTCCCAGGGATAGGGACAGCTTGTTGAATACCATACAAATAAATGTGAAAAAGGGGTTGGTTGTGGAAACATCTGGGGTTGCTTTTTATTCCATGTGTTTGTTCACCACCACCACCTCCAAGGAAGACAACATTCAGAAAGTATTTTTGTTCTCTTTTTTCTCTTGCACTCCCACAAAGATCTTATCTGGCAGTCTCTTTATTCTCTGAACGTCTGCGTTAAGCATAAGAACAGAGGATTTGGGGGAATTGTGGGGCCTGTGCTCCAATGTAATTGATGGAGACCTGACAGTATGGGCCTGGAGGTGCTTTCAGGGAATGGAGGCAAGGAGCAGTGAGAGTTGGCTGGTGCTGGTGGTTCCCTGATGCCTTACCACAGAGCTGTGCTGTATCTCTCTCTCTCTCTCCCTCCCTGCCCTCTGTCCCCCTCTCCCCCTCTCCCTCCCTACCTCTGTCCTCCTCTCTCTCCCTACCTCTGTCCTCCTTTCTCTCCCCCTCTGTCCTCCTCTCCCTCCCTCTGTCCTCTCCCTTCCTCTGTTCTCTTCTCCCTCCCATTGTCCTCTCCCTTCCTCTGTTCTCCTCTCTCTCTCCTCTCCCTCCCTCTCTCCCTTCCCTCCCTCCCTTTGTTCTCCTTCCCTCCCTCCCTCCCTCCCTCCCTCCCTCCCTCCCTCCCTCCCTCCCTCCCTCCCTCCCTCCCTCCCTCCCTCCCTCCCTCCCTCCCTCCCTCCCTGCCTCCATCTGTTCTCTCCTCTCCCTCCTCTCCCTCCCTCTGTCCTCTCCCTACTTCTGTCCTCTTCTCCCTTTACGAGCTGAGACAATGTGGACAAAATAAGAGTCTCTCTGTTGCACTGGTGAGTGGGGGCTGGCCGCTTCACTCCGCTGGGCACACATGGCACCGTTGACTGGGACTGGGACTGAAACAGGGGCTGTCTCACACAGGAAGCCTGTACCGTTGACCAGCCAGCGCTCTGCCAGCTGGCCACTACAGGGACAGGCTCCTTTCCCCCTCCCCTCTCTTGCTATATCACACTGCGAGCCAGACAATAATATGAGCTGAGAAACTCTCAGGAGGTCTGGGGAACTGGGGAGAGCTAGCTACTTCCTATTCTTGTTTTGTTTGTGTTATACTTGCACTAAACCTACTGGTACAAATTAGAAGTGAAGGTTAACAACTGTAGGGTTGATAAAAAAGAAAACAATTTATCTCTAAGAACCTTGATAGAAATGTTCAGGTTGACCTAAAATGTAATGTGGTATTTTCTCAGTGAACCAGGTGATGAGTTTTACAGATAAGTAGGACTGGGATACAATGTTTGTGAAGATTTACTGCAGTTCAAATGTTCTCTCTGTTACAAAACCACATTCCAGAACAACACGGTGCAATTCACCCCAACTGACAGAGAGTAAATTTAAGTATTGAGAGGAAATCCTATATGTTCCCTTTCCCTTGCTCTGAGGTTCCCATACCCTTATAGCTCTGAGATGGGCATAGAGATTGACGTAATTGGTGGAAAGTTTGGATTTCTCTTCTTGTTAAAGTCATCCATTTAAAGGAGCTCTCATTTCTAATGGCCTTTTTTCTCAGACAGGTCTTTGGCTAGTTCATGCAGAGCAGGCTGTGGGCCTCTGCTGTGCGAATTGATCTCCAGTGCCAATTTTCTCCTATACACTGTCCATACGCTTCCTGGGCAGGCATTAGGGTTTTCAACATAAACCAGAAAAGTCAGTTTTAACACCCTGGACTATCAGTAGTCTGCAACCAGGGGCGAACTTAGTGATTTGGAGGCCCCAGGCAAAGGCCTGTCTGATTTATTTTACTGATTGTGATTTACCTCTCTATGTCTTTCTGCTTCTCTCTGCTGTGTGTATCAGCCAAACACACCGAATATTGATGATGATGTAGGCTAAATCAGGTGTTATCAAGTGTTATTCAAATATTATGCTGCTGTGGCAGTACTGTGGATATTAAAACTAAGTAGCTACAAACACTCGACTGGTGAGAGCATCTCTCAAGCCATGCTTGTTGGATACCGGGCGCGTGTGAGCTCTGTACAGGGAAGACTGGGAAAAAGGCTCCATACAGGGCAGACTGGAAAAAGGCTCCATACAGGGCAGACTGGGAAAAAGGCTCCATACAGGGCAGACTGAGAGAGTATCCATACAGGGCAGACTGGGAAAAAGGCTCCATACAGGGCAGACTGGGGAAAAGTATCCGTACAGGGCAGACTGGGAATAAGTATCCATACAGGGCAGACTGGAAAAAGGCTCCATACAGGGCAGACTGGGAAAAAGGCTCCATACAGGGCAGACTGTGAAAAAGGCTCCATACAGGGCAGACTGGGGAAAAGTATCGGTACAGGGCAGACTGGGAAAAACGTATCCGTACAAGGCAGACTGGGAAAACGTATCCGTACAGGGCAGACAGGGAAAGGTATCCATACAGGGTAGACTGGGGAAAAGTATCCGTACAGGGCAGACTGGGAAAACGTATCCGTACAAGGCAGACTGGGAAAACGTATGCGTACAGGGCAGACTGGGAAAGTATCCGTACAAGGCAGACTGGGTAAAGTATCCGTAAAGGGCAGACTGGATAAAGTATCCTTACAGGGCAGACTGGGAAAGTATCCGTACAGGGCAGACTGGGGAAAAGTATCCGTAAAGGGCAGACTGGGTAAAGTATCCGTAAAGGGCAGACTGGGTAAAGTATCCGTACAGGGCAGACTGGGTAAAGTATCCGTAAAGGGCAGACTGGGTAAAGTATCCGTAAAGGGCAGACTGGATAAAGTATCCTTACAGGGCAGACTGGGAAAGTATCCGTACAGGGCAGACTGGGGAAACGTATCCGTACAGGGCAGACTGGGTAAAGTATCCGTACAGGGCAGACTGGGAAAAAGTATCCGTACAAGGTAGACTGGGAAAAAGTATCCATACAGGGCAGACTGGGAAAACGTATCCGTACATGGTAGACTGGGTAAAGTATCCATACAGTGTAGACTGGGAAAAAGTATCCGTACAGGGTAGACTGGGTAAAGTATCCATACAGGGTAGACTGGGAAAACGTATCCGTACAGGGCAGACTGGGAAAAAGTATCCGTACAGGGCAGACTGGGAAAAAGTATCCGTACAGGGCAGACTGGGAAAAAGTATCCGTACAGGGCAGACTGGGAAAACGTATCTGTCACGAATCCCGCTTCCTGAGTCTGTTTTTGCCTGTGTTCTGTCCTGGAGTGTTTTTTCCGGTGTCCTGGAACGCACCCTGTCTGGTTGCCGGGCGACGTAGCTGGTTGGGAGATCTCTGATTTACCGCACCTGTTTCCAATCCGCTATCTGCACACCTGGTCCTGATCATCACCCCTCCACTTCATAAGCACTGACCTGACATCCATTCCCTGCCGGATCGTTAGCCATGAACAGTATGTTGTGCCAGTGTATCAGCCTCCAGTTTGATAGAGTTTGTTTTGTTGTTTTGTACGTTTTGCTTGCCTTGAACTCACCTCCGTTTTTTCTGTCTACAGTCATTCACCCGGAACACTCATCTCATCCCTACCTGGTCGTCGGTGACTTCAGTTACTTCATTGGATCTGCCTATTCAATCCCATCAACTCACCTCCGCTGCCCGCTCCGTCACTTGGATTTTTCCATCACTACATTCAAACTTGTAAATAAATACTCACCTTCGTCTTACTCTCCTTGTCCTGGTCTGCTTCTGGGTTCAACTTTAGAAAACCGTGACAGTATCCGTACAAGGCAGACTGGGTAAAGTATCCGTACAAGGCAGACTGGGAAAACGTATCCGTACAAGGCAGACTGGGAAAACGTATCCGTACAAGGCAGACTGGGAAAACGTATCCATACAGGGCAGACTGGGAAAAAGTATCCATACAGGGCAGACTGGGAAAAAGTATCCATACAGGGCAGACTGGGAAAAAGTATCCATACAGGGCAGACTGGGAAAAAGTATCCATACAGGGCAGACTGGGAAAAGCTCCGTACAGGGCAGACTGGAAAAAGCTCCGTACAGGGCAGACTGGGAAAAAGCTCCGTACAGGGCAGACTGGGAAAAAGCTCCGTACAGGGCAGACTGGGAAAAAGCTCCGTACAGGGCAGACTGGGGAAAAGTATCCATACAGAGCAGACTGGGAAAAATCTCCGTACAGGGCAGACTGGGAAAAGCTCCGTACAGGGCAGACTGGGTAAAGCTCCGTACAGGGCAGACTGGGAAAAGCTCCGTACAGGGCAGACTGGGTAAAGCTCCGTACAGGGCAGACTGGGAAAAGCTCCGTACAGGGCAGACTGGGAAAAGCTCCGTACAGGGCAGACTGGAAAAAGCTCCGTACAGGGCAGACTGGGAAAAAGGCACAACCGGGCGCGTGTGAACTCCGTACAGGGCAGAACGGGGTGGGGGTAGCGAACTTGATGACAACTTGCGGGCAGTGGGTTCTGAACAACAATGACAAAAATGGTATATTCACTTCCATAAATTTTTTTGGTCTGGTACCGGGTTGCCTTCAGACAAGTCTCGTGAAACTTGTGGGGATCGTCGAGCAATACGGAGAGTCTCATCTTTCCATAGAGGGGTCATATTAGTGTGTGGGGCCCAAACCGTTCGGACGCTACAGATGTTTTCTTGAGAAGACCAATTTTGTGATGTCTCCTGGTCTGACAAACACAGCGGTAGCTCTGCCACCTTCCACCGCAGATGTCGAAAGGGTAAGGGAAAAGGGGATACCTAGTCAGTTGTACAACTGAATGCATTCAACTGAAATGTGTCTTCCACAGGTTGACATCGGAGGATGCGATGGATTGAGACTCAGCCAATGCAAAACATTTTGATGGGGATTTTTTTATTATGCCTTGAGCGTAGCATCAGGGGGCCTCAACCAGATAAATATATTTTTTGGGGTTTAAATGAAAATATATATGTATATGCCCAGCTCATGAGGCTCCTTAATGATGTGAGACCTCATGGTAAATCTGCCAGTGTCTGCAACCTCCGACATACTCTTTCACTCTCAAATGATCTCTCTCTCTCTTTCTCACACACACACACACACACACACACACACACACACACACACACACACACACACACACACACACACACACACACACACACACACACACACACACACACACACACACACGGGTACGCCACACCTTCAAGGGAGCCCTAGCTCTGTTTGTGGTTTGTGGAGAGAGCGAGTCATGGCAGGCATGGATATCGTGCAGCCTGGACTGGTTAGTGCTTGACTGACCCTGAAGGAAAGTGGCCTTGAACCTCCATGGTTCTCCTGGGTCCTCCTGGTTCCTCCTGATCTCCATAGCTGTCTGAGACACATGTAGAGCATATCTGTCCTCGCCATGCTTGTTATCCACACTCATCCACAGGTGGAACGACAGAACATTCCTCATCCCTGAGATTAGAAAGAGGAAAGGGTGAAGTAGACAGTAAATCCTCTCAGCCGCTCCCTAAACACACACACACACCTGCTTTATGTGACCGCTGCCGTGTGTGTGTGCATGTGCGTGTCAGTAAAAGCTCTGCACACATGGTTCACAGCTTAGCCATATGCCCCTGACTCCAGACGGAGGAATGAGTTAACTCTTCACCTCGATCTGAGAGGCATGGAGCTGCATCTGCAAACCACTGGCATCTGGGCCCAGATAGAGGGGAAGATGTGTGACCCCGGCCCACTGCTTTATCCAGACACCTTGATATAATAAAGATAGAGCGAAAAGAGAAATAGTGTGGGAAGAGGAAAGGGGGGAGAAAGGGAGGAATTGGGAGAAGTGGAGTGTGGATGGAGGCAGAGAGAGGAGTCCAGGATGTCATAAATTGCATCTCAATTTGCTCTTAACTGAAAATAATGTAAATGGATTATCTGCTCAGTGTGTTAAACAAGTCTCCTCTGTGGAGCTTTATCAGAGAGCAAGGAAGAAGAGTCTGATAGCCAATGTCTGACGCAGATGCTGGCCCTATCCGCCTAATTCGAGGCTACTCAGGCTTGTCTATGGTATTGACACAAATTAGAATATTTTCTGTTTTAGTCTGCTTTTAATCTGAATGTGTAACCTGATATGATACTAAAATGATATTACCTAGTTATTACAAAATTGGTCATCATCAACCACCAATGCAAAGTTCAGATTTGACTAGATCCATAAATGTTGGGTTAGTTGTGGTTGTAGCTGTCAGAGAACATGTAAGCTATTGTCTGAAATACAACAATTCAATGGGAAGAGGGTTAGTTTAAAATGTAATTATTGGTCCATTTTAACACCAGATGAGGGCACTGCAGCTGCAAAATGACAGTAAGACAGAGACTGTTCAGTGAAGACTGGGTGAGAGTTGTGTGAGTGCTTCACAAGTATAAACTGTAACTAAAGTATTGAAAGGGAGTTCTTGGCCACTTTCGTTCAACAATGTAAATTTAGTTGAGATACAGGCCTATTGCTATTGATATAAGTAATTGAAGGAATTGCTTTTTATGGTCAGAATACTTGATAAAGCCTGGGTCAGCAAAATGAGAAAGTAGGCAACCATTCTTTGTTTCATTGCTGCCTTCAACTTAATATATAGGCTACTGCATAACTATTTTTAAACGGTGTGCTTGCCGTTGTCACTCAAGTCATTCTAAATGCATTGTCATATCCACATCTATTTTAACAACACCCTGCCACTAGAAACTCTCAATGAAGATTCACAGTATCTGGGCACAAATAGCCTAATTTAAAAGTACACAAGGCTATATCACCTCGTTAGGTAAAATCCACAAATATAACCTTCTCTGATCAAGTCCCGTTAGTTGCACATGCACACAAATGTTGGACCTAAAATGGAAACTTCTAAAGTTTTCCATGTAACTCATCAATTGCAAACTCATTGCTTGTAATTCATTCCAAAATTCCATAGACTTTATTATTTTACTTACTGATCGTAAAGTGCACATGAGGGGCATTAAAAAAAGTTAGAATAATAACTTATTTTCTGCTTATAGTGACATCAACGCAGGGCGAACCAGTAGGAATCTGAAGTGGTGAATTTGGGGGTTGGAAATAGGTATGAGTTTTCTCGCAGACTGCAGCCTACATTCGCTCCCCTGGAGTTCTGTTTCAAAATGGCATCAATTAGAATGGGACTGTGTGATGCGTACTAGCTGGAGTTACCTCAACAACTGAGAAATTGTTATCACATCTGAAACTTTATGTACTAAACTAATTGTCTATTGGATTTGTTTCCCTATTAAGCATTTGGGATAGTTACTGATGAAGATTGTTATAAGCGAAATTACGTACGCATCTGAATGAAGATGGTTTTGAAATTGCATTTGAAATATTTTTTTTCATTCTCTAATATTTTTACAGTTTTGTATCAATGGTGAGGAAAAGGGAGAACACGCATCGGACTTTGAATGAGCGCAACTCCGCATCGATTTTGTTTGGGAAGGTACTTAACTTTGAGAAACTGATTTGATCTATTCATATTCTTAGGTTCTGGACCTTTTAGCCTTTAAATAATTTAACTGCAACTACCTTTTATTGCGAGATAGTTGAGTATACATTTTGGGGATTCTACCTTTTAGAAAAAAAATTCTTTAGTGTTTAGTTATTTTCGTTTTAAATACTAGTTTTGCCACGGTGGATACCATGCTACCGAATGTGCATGAGAAGTGGACGGCATATCACTGGGGGATATGGGTTCTGATGTGCGGATTGCTGTGCGCTGCCGTGGTGAATGGATGTCCTCACAAATGCAGTTGCTCTGGATCTCATGTGGATTGCCAGGGTCAAGGCTTCAGGACCGTGCCAAAAGGAATACCTAGGAACGCAGAACGTTTGTAAGTAATACAAACCCCTTCGCGCATCATCACACCACTGCTCTTCTGTCCATTTATATTGTCAGAGGCTAGGTGGTGTATGAGTGGGTAGCCTAATTTAATAATATGCAGAGCCTGTTGATTGTGGTTGCAAACAGTAATACGGATATGAAGATGCGACACATCTGGCACCTGCCTTGGCTGCGTGCCCAAGAAGGGTGCTATTGCGGCCGCAATTCAGTGTGGTCCTGCATGTGGGCATTCCTGCAGCTGCAGGAACCCCTCTTTGTACTTATATTGATCAATTCTTACGTTGGGACAGGTGGGAGGTGGCAATGCTGAAATACAGTAGGTGGCGTTAATGCACAAAAACATTGGATGCCAGCCGCTGATAAACTCCACAGAAGACGGTAGCTAGCTAGCAAGTACACCTGTAGATTGTGTCCTTTGCCCCCACCTGTCGGGCACTGTTTTCCCGCAGTTCTGTTAACAACGGCGAGGGCAGGTGTTCGGCAGGCAGGAGCGAAGGACACTGTGTGATCGCTAGCTAGCATACGGTGTCCCTAACTATCAAGCTAGCTAGTACACGGTGTCGCCCTAGCCTCCCGTCTGCGGTGCTTGTGGGAGGCAGGGATGACTTGTAGACAGTGTCCTTCGGCCTGCCTGTCGGGCACAGTTTTTCCTCAGTTCTAACGGTGAGGGCAGGTGTTCTGCAGGCGGGAGCGAAGGACACTGATATCTTCGCCAACTAGTAATAAGGAGGACTCTGGTACACAGGAGGCAGGGGCGAGCGACACTGTGTGCTAGCTAGCTAAGTTAGCTAACACCCGGTGTCCCTAACTATCAAGCTAGCTAGTACACGGTGTCGCCCTAGCCTACTGTTTGTTAACATATTAGATTTGCCTAGGCTTGTTAACATATTAGATTTGCCTATGCTTGTCATTGTATGAGTGTGTCATGTGCATTGGCACTTTTATGAAACGTACCAGTAGTCTGACCTGTGGCTGTAACCTGTACTTTCTTTCCAGTCCAGTCAGCCTAAGCCCCATTAACCTGAGGACTTAGCAGCCTCGGCCATATTAACCTGAGGACTTAGCAACCTCGGCCCCATTAACCTGAGGACTTAGCAGCCTCAAACCCATTAACCTGAGGATTTAGCAGCCTCAGCCCCATTAACCTGAGGACTTAGCAGCCTCAGCCCCATTAACCTGAGGACTTAGCAGCCTCGGCCATATTAACCTGAGGACTTAGCAACCTCGGCCCCATTAACCTGAGGACTTAGCAGCCTCAAACCCATTAACCTGAGGATTTAGCAGCCTCAGCCCCATTAACCTGAGGACTTAGCAGCCTCAGCCCCATTAACCTGAGGACTTAGCAGCCTCGGCCACATTAACCTGAGAACTTAGCAGCCTCAGCCACATTAACCTGAGGATTTAGCAGCCTCAGCCCCATTAACCCGAGGACTTAGCAGCCTCCGCCACATTAACCTGAGAACTTAGCAGCCTCAAACCCATTAACCTGAGGACTTAGCAGCCTCATCCCCATTAACCCGATGACTTAGCAGCCTCAGCCACATTAACCTGAGGACTTAGCAGCCTCAGCCACATTAACCTGAGGACTTAGTATGAAATTACATTCCATGGGGGAAGTGGGTCCTGCAATCCCTGAAAATGCAGTGTTTCCTCCACTGGTAATTCTAGGGGATGGAACCTATTATCTAGCATAACTAAGAAGCTTAAGGACCTCAGGGGATACAAAACATGAGGCACTGCAACAACAAACACAATCTTTTTTGCTTGGAAGTGGTATGAAAGCAAAGCATGTTCGCATTAGCCAGAGGCTAGTTGACCAAAGACCTGTTGAATTTGAGAGAGTGATCCCTAGACATTTGAAACAGAAAATAAATAATAATACCAAGTGGGATTGTGTGTCCCTTTAGGAAAAAGTGTTGATCTTTTCTTTATTTAGTTGCCAGTCAAGTTGTTTTAACATGCAACATTTGACTGTAGTTGTGGATAGGAGGCAGCAATGAGCCTTGTTCATATCTTTTTAAGTAAAACGTAGTTAGACTACGGTTGTTTTGATGGGAAATGTTTGAGTGTTAACGTAATAAAAGCAGGAAACCTGTCTGTTGAAAATGCCTGCTTCCCAAAGGGGAATGCCAGCCCAGTTCCTATAGAATAGCAAATTAGAAGCCCAATCAATTTGGTTCTGTCAATACTCAGGGCCACTTGAGATCTCGTTTGCATCTTGTTTGAGCAGAAGGATTGTGAAGGCTTAATGATGGTGGCCAAGGTGGAACAGTTACCTCTTTTCCGGGGTGCAATTCACACCCTGCTAGAGTTCCCAGAACACCTTGGAGTGCTCCTGGCTCTTATCACGCTGATGCTACTGGGGCCATGATGGACGAACTACAGCCCAGCCACACCCACAGTCCACCAACACTCTCAGGGTGGGTTGGAGGCTGTCAGCTGAGAACAATGTGTATGCGGTTACCAACACTTAACCCATCCATCATCCCAATTACACTGCTAATCAACTCCATATTACACTCACACAGAGGATGAACTGATCCTAGACCATTTGTAGCCTACAGTACAAAGTCACCAGTACATGCTGCTACATTCCAAACCCATTGCCTAAGTGGTGAATGAGTTTCAGTTTTACTTGAGTTTGTCTTGTAGTGGCACTTGGTAGGTCATGAGGGTCAGTATGTGAATGTTCTAGAGTTGGTGTCTTGGTTGACCTGTTGAACTTTCTGATAATGACTTTAACCTGCCTGGCTGGCTGATGCTGGCATTGCCAGCGGGCACAGCTAACGTCAGCCTTCTGGGAAATATCAGCCGTCCACCTTCTAAAAAAAAATCTCCCGTGGAAAATATTTGGAGGTGCTTTATTTCAGCCAGCACTTCAAAGGCCAAAGCTGGCAGAGTGAGGAAGGGAGGAAGAGAGGGGAGCAGACTTTTTGTTGCAGAGTTAAGTGGAGAGAGAAAGTGGTCTAAGTCACGAATGTGTCCTTGAAGAGGTTAGTCCAAAATGTAGGAACACAGAAGTTTAGAACTTGTCCAAGTGTGTGTCATGCTTTAATGCAAGACTGGTTTTGAAAGTCTCTAAGAGTCTGTGAACCGGGGGCCATTTTAGGTTAACAAGGACCCGTTTTTTGTTGTTTGGGTTCTGTTACCAAAGCAACACATCAAGGCCCTTTGCTTTGTTCCATCAGTCCATCCTTTATATTCACAGCTTTCGCTGAACTTAGCTTGATGTGACAAAGTGTTTATCCCAATCTACCAAATATGGATAACTCTCTGTATGTTTTGGTGCCTTTGTCATTGATGCGCAAGGGCCCCAAACATTACGTTGCAGCTAGTAACCCAGTAAACAATGTATGGAGCCAGGAATCACTGCATGTACCTTGAGTTGATCAGGATGTTACTGGGGGAGTGACTGTATGTGGCATCTAGATCTGGGGTAATATTCCCTTAGAGAGGCAGGATGTCCAGGCAGTAACATGTGAAGCTCCTGTTGATGGTGTTTCATGAGGAATGATTCGTCAGATTAGTGGACCATGAGCTGCCCTGAGCTTGAACAACTCTCTCGTTAGCTGTATACTGTAACGCTGGGGGTCTGGTTAACTCCTTAGGTTGTCTTACTCCTTAGGAACATTATTAGTGTTCACAGCTTGTGATTTAGTTGTGTTTTAACACTGTCCCTGTTCCTTTATATCTCTGCCAGTGCACCTAATTACTGTGTTTGTGTCCTGGCTGCTTGATTCTCTTCCTGCCAGTCTTCTTCCATCTTTCTTGGTTTACATGAGGCTCTGCGTCTTCTGCACCTCAAGCCCTGGACAGCTCAGGAGCAATTTGCCTGAGATGAGTCCTGGGAGGCCTGTCAGATTGAGTTCCACGCAAAGTGTTAAAAGTTCCCCTGTCAACTCTGAAGTTTACTGTACAGATATAATCTAAGGAGTCATGTATGGACTGTACTGGTCTGTACTGGTCTGGACTGGACTGGACTGTACTGCAAACACTGACTGAGGTATGCTGGGTATTATTACGTGTTATTACTTTTCTATTATTTCTCTATTTTCTTTCTCTCTGCGTTGTTGGGAAGGGCCCATAAGTAAGTTAGTCTACTCTTGTTGTTTGCGAAGCATGTGACAAATACAATTTGATTAAGGACGATCCAGCTGACTAAGGTACACTAGGATGATCCAGCTGCCTGTCTGCCTGCCTGCCTGCCTGTCTGCCTGTCTGTCTGCCTGTCTGCCTGCCTGTCAGCCCTTTGAAAATAAACCATCTTGAAGTAAACAGACGCGTCCGGAGAAAATATGAAATATTCTTGTCAGTTGTGCTGAGTCAGAAGTGGGTGTCCTTCAGCTGGGAACTCATCTGGTAATTCAAATATTTAGAAAACCAAAGTCCCAGTGAGATGTAGCCTATCCTGCTCACACTGCCTCATAAACAATAGAAAACGGCACAGAATGTTGCTGTCATCTTCACTTTGGCCATCTTTGTTCACCCAGCGAATAGTAATGCATTCCATGAGTCATCATCAGGACAGTGATGAAGTGGTGTCTCTTAAGGTTGGAGATACTGAGCGGTGCTTGATCTGAAATGTGATGTGGCATACAGTGCTTTCGAAAAGTATTCAGACCACATGACTTTTCCCACATTTTGTTACGTTACAGCCTTATTCTAAAATGTATTACATTTAAAAAATCCTTGTCAATCTACACACAATACCCCATAATGACAAAGCAAAAACAGATTTTTAGACGTTTTTGCAAATGTATTAAAAATAAAAAACAGATACCTTATTTACATAAGTATTCAGACCCTTTGCTATGAGATTCGAAATTGAGCTCAGGTGCATCCTGTTTCCATTGATCATTCTTGAGATGTTTCTACAACTTGACTGGAGTCCACTTGTGGTAAAATCAATTGATTGGACATGATTTAGAAAGGCACACACCTGTCTATATAAGGTCCCACAGTTGACAGTGCATGTCAGATAAAAACCAAGCCATGAGATCGAAGGAATTGTCCGTAGAGCTCCGAGACAGCATTATTTCGAGGCACAGATCTGGGGAAGGGTACCAAAAAATATCTGCAGCATTGAAGGTCCCCAAGAACACAGTGGCCTCCGTCATTCTTAAATGGAAGAAGTTTGAAACCACCAAGAGTCTTCCTAGAGCTGGCCGCCTGGCCAAACTGAGCAATCGGGGGAGAAGGGTTTTGGTCAGGGAGGTGACCAAGAACCCGATGGTCACTCTGACAGAGCTCTATAATTCCTCTGTTGAGATGGGAGAACCTTCTAGAAGGACACCCATCTCTGCAGCATTCCACCAATCAGGCCTTTATGGTAGAGTGGCAAGACGGAAGCCACTCCTTAGTAAAAGGCACCACTTTGAGTTTGCCAAAAGGCACCTAAAGACTCAGACCATGAGAAACAAATCAAACTTTGATTTAGTCCTATTCTTTAACTTTTGGTTGAGATGGAGACGGGAATCCAAAATATCAATTATTAATTTGTAGACAAACTGGAATTAAAGCCAGACTATGTCAGTGGCACAGATTCAACTATCCAAGCAGAAGATACATCTCCTCTAAATGTTGATATTTGGTTGCGTTGACAACCAAACACAATTCAATATCCAGGTTGTCTACAAATTAATAATTGATATGTTGGATTCATATCTCCATCTCAACCAAAAATATATTTTAGACAATTGGACTATTCTTATACATATAGGCCTATATGCATTGTCTATTTTTAGTTGAATTCTGGGTTGAATTGAAACAATAGCTGTTGATGACTTTACAAATGCTATATAGTCCTAAATAGCCTCATTGATGATATGACTGTTAAAGTTTGGTTCCATTTCATTTGCTCTGTTAAACCTTCCATTTCTAATGACTTTGATAGCAGCAGTGAATATATTTAGTTATTAAGAGATCTCTCAATCGTCATTCTCACGAAAGCACATTGGTAGTAGTCAGTGACAAATATCATGTCTTAGCAGGGCTGGATGGGAGACCAAATGAATAGCTGTAGATAGATCAACTCTCCAGTAGGAGGTGCTGCCCAGCCTATTGTTTATTTTATATTGGATAAAGCGTTGAAGATCTGACATTGTATCAAAGGTACAAATTCAACATCAGGTTTGTCTTTGTTGAAAATTGGTTACGATGATGACATGACCCTGTGGTTGACACTCAAAACAAGAGGTGATGACCTTTTTAAAATCCAATGTATTTTCCACATAGATTGCACGTCACAATACGTTGACAAATTACGTTGAAACAATGTTGATTCAATCAGTTTTTGCCCACTGGGTTTTCCTGCTTGGTTATATATATTTTCCTCTCTGTTGGTGTGCGAGTTCTCACTTAATGTATTTAAAGTGTAGCTCAAGTCTTGTTTATTTGCAGTCATGGTGGCTGCCTTGCAATTATTACCATTAACTACCTCTAGTTTAAAGATGTTTGCCAAGCTAAAGGGATCTATTGACTCTGCCTATAAACATGTTGTGTAGGTGTCTATGGTATTGGGTTCGAAGTGGCACTGTTCACATAGCTGTTAGGGATGATTTGTCACCTTAAGAATTCAGTGATATTGATGTCCAGTGATATCGGTGCCCAGTCGTGCGTGTCTACGTGTGTGTGCACCTGTGTGTGTGTCTACGTGTGTGTGCACCTGTGTGTGTGTCTACGTGTGTGTGCACCTGTGTGTGTGTCTACGTGTGTGTGCACCTGTGTGTGTGTCTACATGTGTGTGCACCTGTGTGTGTGTCTACGTGTGTGTGCACCTGTGTGTGTGTCTACGTGTGTGTGCACCTGTGTGTGTGTCTACGTGTGTGTGCACCTGTGTGTGTGTCTACGTGTGTGTGCACCTGTGTGTGTGTACCTGTGTGTGTGTGTACGTGTGTGTGCACCTGTGTGTGTGTCTACGTGTGTGTGCACCTGTGTGCGTGTGTGTGCACCTGTGTGTGTGTCTACCTGTGTGTGCACCTGTGTGTGTGTGTACGTGTGTGTGCACCTGTGTGTGTGTCTACGTGTGTGTGCACCTGTGTGCGTGTCTACGTGTGTGTGTGTCTACGTGTGTGTGCACCTGTGTGTGTGTCTACGTGTGTGTGCACCTGTGTGTGTGTCTACGTGTGTGTGCACCTGTGTGCGTGTCTACGTGTGTGTGTGTGTGTGTGTCTACGTGTGTGTGCACCTGTGTGTGTGTGTGTGTGTGTCTACGTGTGTGTGCACACCTGTGTGTGTGTGTGTGTGTGTGTGTGCACCTGTGTGTGTGTGTGTTGTATCAACACCCTTGCGGAGGAGATGAAAGGCAGACGGAATATTTGATTCCTCAGACTTGTGATTGGGTTACAAACCATACAAGCCATACTAACCATACAAACCATACTAACTATACTAACCATACAAACCATACTAACCATACTAACTATACAAACCATACTAGCCATACTAACCATACTGGCCATACTAACTATACTAACCATACAAACCATACTAACTATACTAACCATACAAACCAGACAAACCATACTAGCCATACTAACTATACTAACCATACAAACCATACTAACTATACTAACCATACTGGCCATACTAACTATACTAACCATACTAACTATACTAACCATACAAACCATACTAACTTTACTAACCATACAAACCATACAAGCCATACTAACTATACTAACCATACAAACCATACTAACTATACTAACCATACTGGCCATACTAACTATACTAACCATACTAACTATACTAACTATACTAACCATACTAACCATACAAGCCATACTAACCATACTAACTATACTAACTATACTAACCATACAAGCCATACTAACTATACTAACTATACTAACTATACTGGCCATACTAACTATACTAACCATACTAACCATACAAACCATACTAACTATACTAACTATACTAACTATACTAACCATACTAACTATACTAACCATACTAACCATACTAACCATACTAACCATACTAACCATACTAACTATACTAACCATACTAACTATACTAACCATACTAACCATACTAACCATACTAACCATACTAACCATACTAACTATACTAACCATACTAACCATACTAACCATACTAACTATACAAAACATACTAGCCATACTAGCCATACTAACCATACTGGCCATACTAACCATACAAACCATACTAACCATACTAACTATACAAACCATACTAGCCATACTAACTATACTAACCATACAAACCATACTAGCCATACTAGCCATACTAACCATACTGGCCATACTAACTATACTAACCATACTAACCATACTAACCATACTAACTATACAAACCATACTAGCCATACTAACCATACTAACCATACTAACCATACTAACCATACTAACTATACAAAACATACTAGCCATACTAGCCATACTAACCATACTGGCCATACTAACTATACTAACCATACAAACCATACTAACCATACTAACTATACAAAACATACTAGCCATACTAGCCATACTAACCATACTGGCCATACTAACCATACTAGCCATACTAACTATACTAACCTCCCTATTTGATGTGTCACAATTTTTGTAATTTTGTAATTTTTATTAGGATCCCCATTAGCTAACGCCATAATGCTAGTTAATCTTCCTGGGGTCCAACACCAATTAACAAGACATTACAAACAACCACAATCAAGACTTCACAAACATTCAACAAGTAGACAATACAGATAACAATGAAACAGTGTTCAAACAGGAAAGCACACAGTTATGTTCTGGAAAAGAAGGGAGGACTGTGTTAGGGAGGGAAGGAGGGAGCAATGGGCAAAGTTCCACCCTGGAAACCACCAATATCCCGATAAGAGCCGTAGAAAAACATTGTATCAGCTGCAAAAAGTCTCACATGTCTTGTAGTTTGGAAATACATTTGATGATTGCCATCATTCCATGGCATGTGCAGATTTGTACAGGAAAATAAATCATTCTAAATGGCCATTCCAATATGAACATGATAACATAGCAAACATTGTAGAGTTAACTAGCAAATGTACAATGACGTGTCAAGTGTGTACTGTAATATGGTCATGTAAGGGCATTAGGAAGAGTGTGCTCAATCAGTTCTGTCCACGTTCATCCTTATACAATGGAAATGAAAGACATTATAATGTTCAATCAAATTCAATGGCCGTGCACATACATTCCTACCTACTGCTCTGCTTTATCTCAGGAGCCGCTGCGCTGAATGACAATGTTGAAGTATTGTGTGGAAGATTATACTCGGCGAAGGTCTGAATTTTCCACTGACGAAAAATCTTTGTCAAATAGTCCCGAGCTCCAGAGGAGGAACTCAATTAAGATTCCAACCATGGTTCAGAGACTTGAGAAGGAAATGGAGCATGCCTATCTGCTGTAGAAGACCAGACGACTGTGGCTTTGAGGAAAATAACACGAGGTTACAGCAGGAAACGCATTGTGAAGCGAAGCGTTAGATGGAAAAAGAGAGAGAGACTGTTTGTGTATTTATACACTTTTTTTTCTTGCATGAATTTGAATGGGCTTTGGGGGCCTTTTTGGTACGTGTCACCCGATATGTCGTTTGTGCAACATAATGTTCCTGGGCCATAAGAAATGTGTTTTGCTGTCCAGTTGGTCAGTGTGTACCAATAAAGTGCTCCTCTAAGTGATTTAGCCCGAGGTAAAGTAAAACGTGTCTGTCAGCTGCGGGCTCAGACTCGTTGGTTCAGTGGTTTAAAGGCCTTGATTGGGTGGGTTGGCCTAGGTGGGGGGGCAGGGGCATTGTGAGGCCCTGAACACCTGTTGTTTGGATTGCCACCTTATCCCTCACACAAATAAAAACAAACAATTACCAGCAGGCTTGTAGATTTGTGACCCACACATTGACACTTAAAGGAGCCTGATAGAAGCTGGTTTAATTGAGTTCGTTGTGTTGCGATTCCTGATTATAATCCCACATTTTCCACACTGTGACAGGTACTGGGAACAGTGAAGGATGGATATAAGAGAGGAGAGATTGGAGAGCGAGGGAGAATGAAAGCTGGGTTATCGGAGGGGAGAGAGAATACGAGCGAGATAGTGTTGTGTGGGAGTGAGAGAGAGATTGGGAGAGAGAGAGGGTGAGTAAGAGAGAGAGAGAAGGTGAGAGGGTAATAGAATGAGCATAAAGGGTGAGAGAGAAAGAGGGAGGGTGAGAGAGAAAGAGAGGGTGAGACAGAGGGGGTGAAAGAGAGAGGGTGAAAGAAAGAGGGTGTGAGAGAAACAGAGGGTGAGCGAGAGAGAGAGGGTGAGTGAGAAATATCAGCGCGAGAGAGAACATAGGGAGGGTGAGAGAGAGGGGGTGAAAGAGAGAGGGTGTGAGAGAAAGAGAGGGTGAGAGAGTGAGAGAGAGATATCAGCGCGAGAGAGAACACAGAGAGGGTGAGAGAGAGGAACAAGGAGCGTGAAGTAGAGGCAGTAGTCTGTCAGGCCCCTGTCTTCTCTAAAGACATAGTATGGCTCCCATTAGAGCTCTTTATGTGCAGAGCTGGGGAAGCCTTTTGAAATCCAATATGCCTTTTAAATCAGATTATAAATGTTTACGTATATTATGAGAAACACACTGAGCCCAACGTCAGGAGACCAGGCTCTGTGTGTGTGTTTTTTAAATTTTATTTAATTAGGCAAGTTAGTTAAGAACACATTTTTATTTACAATGACGGCCTACCCCAGCGAAACCCGGACGACACTGGGCCAATTGTGCGCCGCCCAATGGGACTCCCAATCACACCCGATTGCTCTCTCTCTCTCTCTCTCTCTCTCTCTCTCTCTCTCTCTCTCTCTCTCTCTCTCTCTCTCTCTCTCTCTCTCTATATGTGGAAATATACCAATAAATATAGAGGAAATAAGTCAGAATCCATATTGTACATTAACATTCTGAGTTAAAACAGATATATACATTCTGAGAAGTAGTTAAAACAGATATATACATTCTGAGAAGTAGTTAAAACAGATATATACATTCTGAGAAGTAGTTAAAACAGATATATACATTCTGAGAAGAAGTTAAAACAGATATATACATTCTGAGAAGTAGTTAAAACAGATATATACATTCTGAGAAGAAGTTAAAACA